>NC_056735.1:729616869-729786869 GCF_019279795.1 Protopterus annectens
ACACACGATAGAGCAAATCAGGTTAATAGATTTGATACAGACAGTATAGTGGATAATGTACTTTCTAGCATGGAAGTAGAAAGTGTTTCCTTCAGTAACATAAGTTTGTACACATTTCCAACTTTTTTGGGGGAAAGTAGTAAATGTGTACATATTGAAGAATGTTTAAATGTGGGGGACAAGGTTGCATCTACACAGAGCACAAGTGAAAATATCATAGATTGTGCAATAGAAGATTTAGTTCAGGTTTTGGAAGATAATCCTGAACTAAGGACGCTCAATGGACCTAGTAATCCTGACATTATTGTTAACACCAATAAAGACTTTAAAATATATAATTATTCCACTAAAATTATTGGGGAGCAGCATGCTTATTTATTGGCTAAGGGCCTAACGTTCGTCCCAGTAGCTCGGGGGAGTCTAGTCAACTCCTTGATTGATTTAAAATTGTTGGTAAGAAAGATGAATTTAAGATTATTTTTTGAAAAGGTAGGATATAATCAGGGTAGTTTGCCTTTGAAAAAACCAAGTAGATATATGCCCCCAGTCAATAGTGTAACCAACACATATGAGAAAATTTGTGAATGGGAAATTAGGGAGCACTATAGGCTGGCAGCTAATACTCAATCTAGAAAAATATTTAACTTAAATGATAATTTGACTGATAATGAACACCATCTACTGGATAGCCTAATTAATGACCCTTTGATAAGAATAATGAAGCCTGATAAGGGCAATGGATTAGTGCTGATTGATAGGATGGATTATATTAGAAGTATCAAGTGGATGTTAGCTACGGATACATATGAGGAAGTTAGTCTTAATGAGTTAAATGTGGCTTTCAGGAAAGTCACTTTGAGTATTGAAGATCTCCTATGGCAGGGGTATATTAATGAGGAAGAGTTCAGGTACCTGGTTAATGATTATCCGGTTGCGAGCTGGATATTCGGGGTACCAAAGATCCATAAGGGGTTGGACAATCTATCATTTAGGCCAATAATTGATGGCAAATGTAGTAAAACTTATTTTATAAGTAAATTCCTGGATTCCGAATTACAAAAAGGTTTAAAAGTATTTAGTTACATTACTAAGGATTCCTGGTCCTTTTTGGAAAGATTAAATGGTGTCAAGCTTAAGAAGGGCACAATCATGATAACCATAGATGTAATAAATTTGTTTTCTGTGATCCCTACAGAAATAGGATTAGAATGGCTGGAGAAGCAACTATTAAAGACTGGACTATTTGACCAAGATAGAATAAATCTAATGGTGGTGTTAATGGAAACAGTCTTATCCAACAATTTTATTTATTTTGACGGTGTCTATTATAAGCAAAAAACTGGTGTAGCGATGGGGGCAGCGTGTGCCCCTGCATACGCCAACTACATAATGGCATTTTGGGAGCAGGAATTCCTTTTTACAAGTAGATTTATGGCTAATATAACCTTTTACACCCGCTTCCTGGATGACTTGTTCATTTTATGGGAAGGTGGGAGTGATCAGTTTAAGGAACTGATAGAATTTATTAATGGATCGGTAGGTTTCCTTAAGTTCACTTACAATATGAGTGGGACAGAAATTGATTATTTAGATGTGCATTTGGTTTTGAATCCAATCGATTCAACCTTGGTATCAACTATACATAGAAAAAGTACGTTCTCCAACTCATATTTGAGTTATACTAGTAATCACCCTGACCATCAGAAAAAGGCAATAGTTAAAGGACAGATGGTCAGGGCTGCGAGAATGACCACTTTGGAGGATGATTTTACCAAGGAACTTGAGTTAATTCAATCTATGTTCATAAGGAGAGGATATCCTTTAGTGTTATGCGATAGTGTGGCCAATGAAGTTAAAATAAAAAGGGCTAGTGGTATTTATCGGGCCCTTTTAAGTAACAAGCAGGGATCTGCATATAATAATGTGGGGTCTTCCACAGTAATTAGGCGAGAAATCAGTCTTAGCAATGATGTAAATGACAAACCATTTGGGGGCGAGCCAACACTATATTTTATAACTACATTTTCATTTGATGCCCCCTTCATCGTTGACATTATTGTCAACAATTGGAAATTGCTTAGAATAGATCATGCAGTCAGACATAAGTTAGGGGAAGTACCCAAGTGTGTATATAGGAAAGGAGTTTCCTTTAAACAACTACTGGAGAGAGGTGACAGTACCCAAGCATTTACTGGCAGGAATAAAGGTAATTATAGATGTGGTAGATGTAGTGTATGCCATCTAATTAAAGTCACGGGGGCTCGATTTTTAGTGGCTGGAATAAATGTTAAAGTAGAAGCCCACTTTGATTGTTACTCCACAAATGTGGTTTATGTGGCCACATGTTCGCAATGTCCTGCCTTTTATATAGGTAAGACCTGCAGGGCATTAAGGGATCGTATTATTGAACATCAATCAGACATAAGACTTGGTAAGAAGACCAATGCATTGTATAGACACATTGATAACAATAGTGGGCATAGATTTATGTTCAGTGTTTTTCAACAGATAACGATGGATAAATTGGGTAGGAAATTAGATGTACATTTGGATATAGCTGAGATGAGATGGCAGCTGCTAACTAATGCGCAGGAAGCTCCTGGAATCAACGACTGCATTACTATAATGCCTATTTTGAAGTTACAAAGTATATTGGGGTAACATCATACTTGTATGTCCATACATATGTTTTTTATACTTATATATATATTTTTATACATATATTTTTAAATATATAGTGGTAATAAATGGTGTCAATTGTATCCAAGTTTAGTTGGATATAATATTGTAAATAATATGATATAATATTGTATGTAATAGCATTTGGTTATTTTCCTTCTGCTGTATGTTGTCTTTTTAAATGTCAATTTAATGTTTATTGAGGGGTGTCGACATTTTTAATGGACTGGTGATGATGTCATTTTTAAGGAGTATATAAGGAATGTTATTAAATTTAGCAAGTGTTCTGATGAAGTCGGATTAAAGACGAAACCTAGGTAAACTCGTGTGGCTTGTGTTTCTGGTTGTTTCCTGGAGCTCATATACTGGTCTATATTTGTTTATTGGTCGTATTTAATAGAAGAGTCAAGTAGTCATTTGTTTTCTATTTGTAACTTCTTTATAGAGGTAATTTAAGGTACACACACTGAAGGGTTATAGTAATAGATGTCTTCTTTGTCTGTGTGTGGGTGTGTGTGTGTGTGTGTGTGTGTGTGTGTGAGTGTGTGTGTGTGTGTGTGTGTGTGTGTGTGTGTGTGTGTGTGTGTGTGTGTGTGTGTATGTGTGTGTTGTCTCACTAATGACAGAGGGACAATATTTTGCTTTTTTATTTTTTACTTTTTAGTCTTTAAGTAAAATATTGTCCCTCTGTCATTAGTGACACGTCCTCCAGTTACTGTCTCTTATTTAATGGTAACTCGATTTTTATTTTCCAAGACATTAGAAAATCTGCCCTCATTAAACAACACAGTCCCTAGCCTAAACTCAGCACTTTTAATCTTCTGATTATGCCTCCAGACAAAAGAGCTTCCCCTCAGGCATGCTTCGCCTTGGTCGCCTGCCACCCGCAACAGAGATTTGAACACTGCCATTGTGTCTCGAGTGATTCCAGCGCTTGTAGTGAAGCAAATGTTTTAAGTCCAGGATCAAGACAGCCTTACCTGCATTACATCATTGTTAAACCTTGCAGATGATGATTTGCATAGCACTCGGCCCCTTTGACGTTTGTTACACTTTCTGCTCCAGTAATCTTTGAAAACCTGTGGTGTTTTTAACATACATAACTCAGTTTGTCTTGCAATCCATTTGAAACTTAAACATTCAGAGTCAGTGTTCATTTGTGTGTGTGTGTGTGTGTGTGTGTGTGTGTGCGTGCGTGCGTGCGTGCGTGTGTGTGTGTGTGTGTGTGTGTGTGTGTGTGTGTGTGTGTGTGTAGGAAATGATGTAGTGTGCATGTCTGTATATCTGTATGTTATTCTGAATGGATCTAGTGTGTGTCAAGGGGGGTGTGTGTGTTATCTCGCTAATGACATAGGGACAATATTTTACTTAAAGACTAAAATATCGTCCCTCTGTCAATCTTACAATGCTTTTTATTGAAATTGGCTTAGCGAGACAGAACCACAGAGGAACAGAGGGACAGAGGGCATACCTCTCAACTGTACATAGTTTCCCAGAAGTCCAGATTTTTGCCTCATATTTTTTTGTCTGTTTCTTATAAAATTGTGGTTTATTAGTAGTTCCATCCGCGGTGGTGCAGCAGTAGTGTTGTTGCCTCACAGCAAGAGGTTCTCCCATTCAATTCTCGGCTGGAGTGTGGGGAGTGCCTTCTGTGTGGAGTCTGCATGTCTTCCCGCGGTTGGTGGGCATTCGAAAGACATGCGTAAATGGGCATGCCTTCGTTGAAGGTTGAACGTCGAGCTGGCACCTCGGCGTTCATCAAAATCTACTGCCAATCATTAGTGGACTGGAGTTCTGCTGTGGTGACCCCTAACCGGGAAAAGCCGAAAGACAAACAACAACAACATTAAGAATTCAAGTCAGAATGTAATGGCAGGCATTTGAGTTTCCGGCTTTACACCCTTCAGAAAATCTATGTTAATTCAACTCCTGTTATTCTGTCAACTTTCTAAGTTTGTAAGAGCAATGTTTAAAAATTGTCCCTATTTTTGGCACCCCCCCATTATTTATGGCTTTGCCCAGATTTCTTGCTCTAAGAGGTTGAGAGGTATGACAGACACACAGAGCCACAAAGCCAATTTCAATGAAAAGCATTCTAAAAAATGGGAAAAAGTGGGATGATGCTATATTATGTTTATACAGTTTATCCTATGCAAGAGACTTCAATTTTCTGCAGCACATTGTAAATTATTCTCAAAAATTCTAGGTGAGTGAGTGCAGTAGTGATGGTCTGAATGTAAAACGCATCTTCTCATTGTTGCTATATAATTACCTCAGTGCCCAGGCTGAAAACAGTCATAAAACTAGTCTACCTACCTAGTTAACAAATGAATAAGTAAAATAAACAACATTAAGGGTGTTTGTACTTTCAACCACTGCAAGCAAGGTATTTGCTTTTACATTTATTTGTGCTGTGATTGTGCAGTTTGCTTGAGGATTTTAACTTTGAACAGGAAATTACCATAGGTTGGGATACTCAACGCAAGATACAAATGAACAAGTGGTGGAATTGCCTCATCCTTTGTAAATTGTCCAGCAAATTTCCATCTGAATTAAGAGTTTTAGGTCATAACTAAATTAAACCTGTAAAACATTAGCTTATCTTAGGTTTTATTAAAAGCCTTCTTAAAAAAAGAGTCCCAGAAAATAGTTTGTTTTGTAAAGCAGCACCAACTTCATTGTGTGAATGCAGTCATGATATGGGTTTTTCCCATATATGCTAACTAACTACAAAAATACATGCTTTATATTATAAACATCTTAATTCATTGTGGAAACTGTAAATGGAATTCAGGTACTTTCCAGAACTGCAGAGAAGGAAATTAAATTTCCTGCCTCCTAAGACATGGTCATAAAGTCTTACCAAAGATGTATTATGATTAACATTGTAGTACTTTTATTATACTAAAAATGCATGAAATTATCAGAGAAATATTAATACAGACATCTATTCAGGAATTAAAGATGCAGGGACAGTACTTCAGTTTTCAGTCAAAATTTTTGTGTATTTTGCAGTGAAAAATCAGCTTTAAACTTGTGACTAGCTGTCCTATTCAGTTTGATATTTAGTTAAGTCATAAACTATATTAAACAACAAATATCCATCAGCTTCAATGACATACTAATTATCAGGCATTGTGATAAAGATAAGCAAGTCATTTGGTTACAACTACCAAGATATATAATTTCACACATTTCTTTTCATGTTTTTTTTTTTTAATTTCAGATTTCCATTTCTTAGAGCTGGCCATGTTTGCAAGGGGCATTGCCTTAAATCTTCAATTCTAGTGACCCACGTTTGTGTAGTCCTGATGCCAGAGGATCAGGCAGAGGGGGAAGAGAGGAAATACCTGTCTTTTCTCATCCTTCCTTCCTGTGAATAGAACTTTAGCTTATTAATTGTCATTGCTACTCGAGAACGTGGGATACCAGAGACCTGAGTCAAGCTTTCTGGATGAGACTTATCTAAAAATGCAAAAAAATGCCCAGTATGAGAATGCAAACTGATATGAAAGTACAAGCTTACTTAAAGTTAGAACGACTGTATGCATGCCTCTAGAAGGCATTAAGGCATGCATACCAATACCAAAAGTACTGTATTCACGTTGTGGTAATGTTAGGACACTGCTACCAGAAATGTTTCCTGGGAAAGAAACAAATGGTATAAGCGATTATTATCAGGATGGTGCTGGTCACTTGTTAAAATTGTTTAAGTGATTATAATAATTTGTCATTATGAATATGAAACTGTTGACAAATGGCTCCTTGATATTGTCTAGACTCCAAAAAAAGAACCGCAAGGGAATGTGATGTTTACAGGGACATGGTGCCATAATGGTTAAGGTCTCCATGTCACAGATTCAAGGTACACGGTCAGTCCTGACCTTCGGTCACTACCTATGTGAAGTTTGCTTGTTTTTCCCATGCCTGTGTGAGGTTGCTTCCAAAAACATGTCAGATGTTTCCACCTCAAGTATGGAATATACTGGGTTCAAACCCAGTTGAACTTGAGATGTATGCCAGCAGAGGCACATAAAATTTAATGGCGTCACAGACTGTCCTTGGTGCCTGTCAGGAGAGAGTCATTTATACCAACCATGCAAGACATCAGCTGTTGTATGCAGTATTTACTAGAAAGGAGACCAGAGACTGGGGACTGTGCCAGGGGTAACCACTTGGCAATGTCAAAACTGGCTCAGGTTGATATGGTAACATTGACTATTTTTGCCAAAAATGGTTCAGTGTTAAGCGGATTGAAGACCTGACCTTCTCTGACTTGTGCCAGAGATCCATATTAATGGTGGGAGGGGTTTATACACCCTTATCAGCCAGTGTGTGTCTACCATAAAGCCCAGCAACTCTTGACAATAAGCTATTGGCTGTTTGGTGCCCAGATACACAATCTGTGTTACCTAGAATAGCTTTATTGAGTGAAACATGGATGCAAATCCAATCAGCCTACCAAAATCAAACTAAAAATTGCTATGCCAAATATTGACTGACAGGACACAGCTTGGACATGGATGAAATGATGGTAAGAAGAAGACTACATACTCTATGCATCCACAAGACAGGGTGAAAGGGCAGCGCAACAAAGTCATTTGACTTGGGATCCAAGTGCAGACTAGAAATGGTGTAAGAACTATGGAGAGACATTTTCAGGGGTTGTCATCAGAATCAGTGACAAACTCATGGTAAGTGAACTCTAGTGGAAAGTTAGGGCAGTACTCATAATCTCAGCCTATGCTCTACAGCAGGGATGTGATTGTAATGAAAAGAAGGCATTCATTAAGCTGTTGCAGGACATCCTTATTGAAAAGGAGTTGGTGTTGATAATGTTGGACCTGAATGCTCATATCAGGGCAGACAAAACAAGATATGAGGACTACCTAGGACCACCTGTGTGGGACAACAGGAACAAAGGTGAACAGACCACTCTAGACTTTTGTCTTCCAAATCACTTGATGTTGGCCAACAAATTGTTCACCAAGAGAGACAGTCACAAGATCACATACATGCAAGTGCAGTAGCCTTCCTCCTAGGAAAGAAAGGGAATTAGGGGTAAAATCAGAGATTGCAAAGTCACCCTCTGTGAAAGTGTCAGTCCTCAGCATAAACCATTGGTAGCCATAATCAACTGCAACAGTGATCAGAGAAGGCTCTAAGTGGGGCCGGCCTTAGGCCAATTGGACCTATTTGGCCCAATAGGGCCACGCTCCTTTAGGGGATCCTACACTAGGAAATGAATGCAACTATGCTCTATGTGGCCCAGATATTTGCCTGGGAGATACTACAGCAATGTACAAGGCACTTTCATACTAGCAGTCCTGTTCCCTAGTAGTTACAAGTCTTGTTATGTCTTGTTGAGTCTCATAATCCTTCTCTTAAGAAACTATCATGCTAGGTGATGTAACTATTGACTGGAACTCCATCCATTCTCCCACCCCCACCCACCACAGTAACCTATATAACTTCACCCAACTTATAGATACTCCCACAAGCATTGATAAGGACACAAAAAGGGAAGCTATACTTGATTGGATCCTCACAAATCAACCAAATATTGCCCATCAATGTGGCACCCTACCAAACTCTCTGAGCGATCACAGACCCACTTTTATCCTCAGGCACAAACTTAAAATAATTAACTCTCCCTCCCTTCTGCAAGCCTGCTCTAACAAAAAATTTCCTAGAGACCACTTCATAAGTGCCTTGCAACATTGCAGCTGGTCTCCCATCAAAACCCTTTCATTAGACAAAGCAGATGATTACATCAACTCCACATTCCTAAATATCCTCAACCAACTAGCCCCCCTTAAAAACTATCAGGCTATGACTCCAGAAATCCACAAAAGCCCTACTTAGAGCCAAGGATAGGTAAACCTTTCACAAGCTCCGGAAGAAAGCAAAAAGCAGGTTAAGCTCGATAAACAAATTACTATATCACTCAGAAAAACAAATACAGTACCAAACTGCAAAAGCTCTGGGCAATGATAAACATCCTACAGCATGGAAGAACCACCACTCCCGCCCCCAATATAACAGGTACAGACCTCGACATAGCCTCCAGCTTTAATGACTATCTCACCTCCTCAGTACTCAAACTCTTAAACAACATCGCTTCCTCCAACACCCCACAACCACCTCAGGCCCAAATCAATACCATACCTTTCACACTTGTCTGTTCCTACATCTACTATCCAAAAATTCCTAGCCAAATTCAAACCAACCACACTTGCAGCCAATTACCTTCCTGTCGAATACCTCCAAATTGCATCCACAGCTATAGCCTATCCCATTTCACTTCTAATAAATAAATAATGAATAAATAGATCCATCACCGAACACACTGTTCCATCCCTGTGGAAAACCTCATATATCATACGACTCCACAAAGGTGGCTCCTCCCTAGACCTTTCAAACTATCGACCAATTGCAATTCTCTCACTCCTCTCTAAGAACTTAGAAAGATGTATTCATCACCAGTTCCTCTTCTATCTCCTCACCAACAACCTTCTCTCCTCAACCAACATGGATTTTGCCCATCCCACAGTACCACCATTGCATTAGTCAAATTCACTAATACTATAAACTCCCACAGGAATCTAAGTAAATTTGTCTCAGCTACCTTCCTAGATTTATCCAAGGCATTCGACACAGTCTCACATAATAAACTACTGTCTTGTCTCTCTGACCTCAACCTTAACAACCCCACTCTACTCTGGTTTAAAAGCTATTTAGATAACCACCAACAATCCGTCAAATGGCATAACTCTCTAGCCTCCCCACTCTCAACCTCCTTAGGCATGCCACAAGGATCAATCCTAGGACCCCTTCTTTTTAATATCTTCACAAACCAACTCCACTCAGCTACCTCTAAAGCCATCATAGTCCAATACGCTGATGACACAACTCTCATATGCTCTGCACCCAACATCCAACTTCTCCAACAAAAAGCCCAAGAAGCCTTCTCTGAAATAGAGAACTGGCTTAACAACTCACAACTCATACTAAATCCCAAGAAAACACATCTAATGCTATTCCACTCTACTAAAACGAGCAACCTTACCTTCTCTATACTCTCCGACAGCAAAACCCAAATCACTGAAGCTAAACTCCTAGGAGTTACCACTGACCAACAACTCAAAATCACAAAGTACATATCAACAACCATCACTAAAGTCCATAAAATGCTATGTTCCCTCTATCTCTGTAAAAGTTATCTAACCACTGAATCTCAAATTGCAATAGTCAGGACCCACCTCCTATCTGCTCTACTTTATGCATCACCAGTTCTAACTAATCTTTACAAAACTGACCTTAATAAACCTTCCATCTGCTACAACAAAATCGCTAGATTCGCTACCAGTGCCAAATCACAATCCCACCACTGCCTTTCCCTACAAGCCTTGCACTGGCTTGAATTTCCAAACCTATTAAGGTACCATCAACTCAGTCTAGCTCATCTAATTCTGTACTATCCCGAGAAAACCCCTGACCTGACTGGCATGCTGAACTTCTACAATTCAAATAGACAACTTTGGTCCTTCAAAAAAGCCTTAATCGAAACTATCACATGCAAAAACAACTCCAGAGAATCACTATTTGCCCATGAAATAGCAAAAATATGGAACAACCTTCCCCCCTTGACTTCAGACTGCAAAACTTCACACCCTCCTTTAAAAACCTACTTAAAACATACCTCTTCACCAACCATCTATGCAACTGTAATTGACCCCATGAAGCCTCGTCCACTCACTATTTCTACACCCCATCTGTCATGGACAACACAAACAACACCATCTGACTATACCTATCCATGTGTGAGCAATAACCTATATATGAGTGCATGTACGTGTGTGTGTGTGTGTGTGTGTGTGTGTGTGTGTGTGTGTGTGTGTGTGTGTGTGTGTGTGCGTGCGTGTGTGTGTGTGTGTATATATATATATATATATATATATATATATATATATATATATATGTGTGTGTGTGTGTGTGTGTGTGTGTGTGTGTGTGTGTGTATGTTCTTACATGTATATTTGCTTGAATGTATATATGGAAACTTAAACATTTATATACTCTTATTCAGTTGTGAAATATCTTGCAATGTTCTACCAGGTTCCTATCTATTCTGATTCTATATTTTCTACGCATGTATTTTCAACCAAAAGGGGGAATATCCTCTTATTGTATACTAACGGCTGTAAAGTCTACAATCTAAATGCTACTACTCTGTAATGTCTCTTTTGTGAATTTTTTTTCTGTCTGTAAACTTAAGGAGTTTTTCTCCCCAGGACTCCACTGAAAACAGACACTTATTGTCCAGTCGGACTATCCTGACAAACAAATGTTAAATAATAATAAAATAAATAAATTGTTAGTGGAGCACACATCATATTGCCTCATGAACTGCGCTACTGACTTGTCCAATATTATAAGTAAATGCATGACTCTTGTATAACACACAGTGTTTGCTGCTCACACTTCCATAGTGATCAATGGCTGTTGCTTAGAGTTCAACAGGGTTTTCAAACCAAAACTAGTTGGACTAACCATCTGGATTTGTGCACCACTCAAGTTCTAACTTTGGAAGATAATACCAGGCTTAATTTGAAGACTGATAAAGTGAAACTGTTTCCTTTTACTTCGCTTGCTGATATAGGGTTTATGATTGGTTGCTAAAGAAAATAGCTATAAAAAATACTGTGGAACAGACTGGGCAGGATTCACGAAGCCTCCGTGTAAGAGATACATGGCTTACACGGAGGCTGCAGTTAAACGGTGTGACATCAGCATGTCATACATATGCATGAGGGCATGCTGAATCACACCGAAGGCTAACACGGTCCGTGGAAGACAGTAGGGGGCGTGTCCGTAGGCCGAGCCCTGCAAGCGGACACGTCCCCAGAAGAGTAAAATTGCCCAAAGTAAACACCCACGACAGAGGCCATGGAAATGTGAATAAACACAACACAACACATGCCCCTACAGACTATGAACATAAAATATATAAATGAACATGTTATATATTTTTTTTAAATCGTAAAGATGTTTGCCTGTGAGTGCGCTTTTGCGGGCGTGCCCGTAGCTTAGCCACAGTTAGCAGTCAGTGGAAAAGGATATAAGAACTAAATAAGTAAAGTAAGCCAAGAAACAATAGTTTAGTGGTAGAGATGTCGGCTGAAGAGCAGGCATTCATGGTTCGAGCCCCCACAACACCAATTTTTATTTCTAGTAAAATAAGCAGGAAACAAGTCCCTGACAAACATGTACACATATAAAATCATAGTTTATGTAAAATGTAATGAAATAGTCCATTTATTTTGAAGAAATGTGAGATAACAAAATAATAAAAGATGCCAGATGTGCCCATAGCTGAGCTACAGTTTAACAAGGTGAGTGCATCTGCCCGTAGGTGAGCAGTGGTTTAACAGGTGCAAAATGAGTGCCCGTAGGTGAGCAGTGGTTTAACAGGTACAAAATGAGTGCCCGTAGGTGAGCAGTGGTTCAACAGGTGCAAAATGAGTGCCCATAGGTGAGCAGTGGTTTAACATGCTGAAACTGTGTGCCCCTAGCTGAGCTGAGCGTAATATGCATGCTGATAGCCAAATGAGGCGTAAACCAGCGTACCCCATTTGCGCGGAGCTGCGCACCACGCCAACAAGCTAACCGACGGGCAACGTTGAGCAAGCCGTATAAAAACTACCTTTACACAGACACACCCCTCAGCCTGTCTAGACAGTCATAAAAAATAAAAAGCAGTGGCCAGGTTCGAACCCAGGATACTATGCACCATAGTTAAGGTACTGAACCACTAAACCATGACAGCAGTACCTATAAATGCAGTAATAGCAAATATATAGGAATGAATACAAAGTGGAGCATGACAAAGCAGGTTTTGTGAAGTTGATACAATTCCAAAATGGCCAATCACAGATATGTGCGGGGAAAAACGGCATATATAAGCCCCATAGGCGGGAATACACAGCATAAATGATTGTAGAACTGACTTGCAGCCAGAATGACAGGAGTAGGTGAGGGTAGTTGCTTTCGAGCAGAGAAGTGGGGCATTGAGGAGTCCAGATACATGGTCTGTCTCCTAGTCCACAATCATGAGGCCCAACTCATGCAGGGCCAGGTCCTGTGGGGAGCATATAGGGCTGAGGCGTGGGACCAGTTGGCTCATGATCTCACCAGTGCCACAGGGATTCCAAGGACTGGTGAGCAGGTTTGTCACCACCATGCGGACCTGAAGAGACGCAAGCAGGACCAATTGAACCTTTGGATCCAGGAGGCCCGCCAAATGCCCAACGCCCCACTACTGAGTAAGTTACATGTAATTATGTATGTAAGAAATTAAACTAGCTGATATTATGGAGATGTGTATTCCAATATTACTTCATTTATATTACAGCTGCAGGTGTCCGTTCTGCGAACCGCAGAGCCTATGGCGATAGACTGGTGCGGTTGCGCCACCAGGCAGGTCAGTAATCCTCTCCCAGTAACTGTAAAGAAATATAAAAGTATGACAGTTAGCAAAAGAGTGCAGTGTAGTCACTAAGTAATAGAATGTGCAAGTAACAGTGTAAGAGTGTTTGCAAGTATTGCTTGATTACAAAAGTGTGTTGCAGTCTGTAATCCAAACAGAAAAATGAAAATGTCTGAAATAAAGATTCCCCAACTGTAATATAATAGTACACAACCTGCAGCAGGCTGAAAAGTACAGCTGCAGAAGATGAGCAAATCACATGTGTGAAATATACCCCTGTTGAAATACTGAAACATGACAGAAGTGAGACTGCTGGAAAGGATTGTGATAACTACAGGTAAAACATGTCAATAAAGCCTAGAAGTAAGTACCATCCTGAATAGTAAAATGAAAACGAGTGAGAGAGTGTGAGAAAGTGTTATGAATCCACCAATAAAGTAGTAATAACCCCTGAATAAAGTATACTGCAGTCAGTACAGAATGAAATGCATGTGAGATGCAAAACCAAACAGCGAAATCTGTTCAAAGTGTTGCTGCAGCTGGAATGTGTATCCCAAAATCTGGATATGTTGCTCTCAGTCTGCAATATGCAGATAGTATGATTGTCTGACATACCAAACATCCACAGTTGTCTATAGCTATATAAAGCAAATGTAGCAGGATGATGTAGCTGAACAAAGCCAGATATGAATGTGTATGAAGAACAATAAAATGTATATTGATGTAGCAGTAACAGTCCTATCACCAAACTGAAGTAGTTATCATAGAGAAAACTGTAGTTAGAACAGTAGTGTGTATATATGTGCAGCTATTAGAAATGTACAGCATATGTATTGGTATTCGAAGGTGTTAATATTATTTTCTTCACCCCACCCTATAACCACATATAACCCATTCCACATGAAAATGGTATGTGCAATCACAATTAACACCCCTGGATATTTGTCCTGTTGGGTCATAAATATTTGCATGCCCGTTGATGCATCTGCCCTGTTCATACATCCAAACCTGATGGCCTGTTGCCATCAATCAACCCTGCATGTTGTTGGACTGTGTATTGCTGTTCAAATTATGCATGTGTTATGCTCGCTGTTCAATGGTGTGAATATCTGGGTGTTTGGTTAATGGGAATACTAATGCATGCTGTTACAACTAATTGTGAATGGTATTATATGTTACTAACCCAAACTGTCATGACATAATGCAAAACATAGGACGACAGGGAAGGCGGGTTCCAGCGGACCCACCTCTCCCACCTCAGCTGGTGAGTGCACCTGGCACTAGTGCCCAGTCTGGACCCTCCTCCGGTGGCCCTGTGCAACCTGCGGGTGGAAGCACTGCAGGGGATGGGGCTCGACCCCGCTCTGCAAGTGTGGCCGGAGGAGAACCACCACTCACCCTCCGTAGCGTCCGGACTGTGGTGCATAGGGAGATCCAGGACTCTGTTCTTGGGCCCCTACGCCAGCTTGAGGCACAGGTGGCACAACTTACGGGCATGCCTGTTGCCCGGCCTACACAGCCCCCAGCACAGCCCCGTCCTGGGCAGTGAAGGAACAGTGGCAACTGCCCATGGGTGGGGATATCAGTTCCACTGTTGCCATCTGTGAGCTCATGGGCTCTGGATATCCAAACATCCATCCCCGTCAATTGTGTAACCCCCCCACACGTGTCATACACCACCCCTGTATGCGCCTTGTTTGTCTTGTCTGTTGACCTACCCAACCTACCTCCCCAGCTATACTGACTTCCTTCACCTGACATACCACTCTCACCTGAAAAAAAAAAAAAAAAAAAAAAGGGCACTCTGTACCCACAAAAAAATTACGCCCCATACATAGCTGCCCATTCCGCACACATGTCTGCTGGACATGGAAACTATCAATTACAATTGGCTGTACAATGAGTATTATTGTTGTCCTGACGCCTCTCTCAGGGGTGGAAGGTTTCAAATTGCATACATATGCACAGCTGTTGCTGATGAAGAAATGGGCAGCTATGGGCCTTACCTACATCCCTCCTGCAAATCCCAAGCTTGTTTCCCTACTGTCTTACCCTCTTTGTGACCCCTTTTTCACCACTTTCCTGTCTCCCCATTTTCATTTCTTTCAAAGAAAATAATGCGGGTGTGCGCCAGAGTAAGCACTGTTAAGCGGTTGTAAGCGGGTGTGCACGTGTGTGCACGGAGCTGAACGTCAGTGAGTATGCGTGAGCTCCGTGCAAACCAGCGCTAACCCAGTTACAACTGCTTAAAAGTGCCTTAGTCACTCTGATTGACAGGTCCTGTAGTCAGTTCAAAAGCAAAATAAAATCCCACTGTCAGTCCCGAACCCAGGACCTTGGAAACAGTAGTCGGCATGACCTACCACTAAGCCATGACTCTTATCCAAGAACATTGTGCTAAAATAAATATATCATGTAATAGTAGGAATGAATGTAAAGGGAATATAGGATGTGTAGTACACAAAGCATGTCATTTAGAAATACTATCAAAACTAGTGGATTTCCATAATAGTAGTGTGTGAACAGAAACAGCCATGCTAGTTGGTAGCTAGTAGGTAATAATGTCAGTTAATGTACATATATAAATGTATGTATATTTACATATATATATATATATATATATATATATATATATATATATATATATATATATATATATATATATATATATATAGTTGTAGGTGTCATTGTGCATACACACTTACTACAGGAAACAGGAGAGAGGAATGAAGAAATGTGAATCTACAACACAGCCTGAATCATGAGAGAGATACTAACCTTTACACTCACAGAACAGTGTCCACAGCATACCAGCATGGTCCCCGCCCTTACAATCTGAAAGGGCAACGCCTATCTCACATACCCTTTTATAGCACTGTCCTGAAATCACAGTGAGAACTGCAATCAGTACACAACTGGTTGCATGCAATTAGCAAATGCCGGCTTACAATTGGTGCAGAGGCCATCACATGGACTTATGCAGATACCTACAAAAGCATCCTGTACTAACACTCCACACATGCAATATGTTCATTGCACTGTCTGGAGGCAGACAGAGAGAGAGAGAGAGAGACAGACAGAGACAGAGACAGAGAGTGAGAGAAAAAAAAATACACACGGTACACACACTGAGTGTAAGCTGTCAACAGTGACAGTAGCAAGCCGTGCCAGCAGCAGCAGGAAGCAGAAGTAGTGGTAACGCAACCAGCTGCGACAAACACAGGTAATGTAAAGTAGCAGGTTAATAGTCTGCATACTGTGAACCCTCCAAATGTGTCATAGGTCTGTATCTATAGGTATGTCCATGTGATATGTTGTGTGCACGTAGTTCCACCAAAAGGGGATGACTATACATTACATGTCAGTCAGTGTTAGGCCATGATCCTGGCAGCAGTTTTCTGTTGCAGTGAGGCCCTTCTGTAGGATGTGTGTGTCAGCTGGTCTAACGACTATGGCGCTTAGTTAGCAGTCATCTGGGAACTTTGTCACCCACAACCCGCACATGTTCGCTTCTACATCTGAGAAATAAATGCCAAACAAGAGGGGTCCTAGGACAGGGGCCTGTGGGATACCACATGTGACTGGCATTGAGTCTGACATGGCTCCTACAATATCGATATTATGGATCCTGTATGTCAACCAGTGTGCAACCCATCATGTGACATATGTAGTAACATGTAAGCTCATGAGCTTGTCTATGATGCCTGAGTGGAGTACTGTGTTGAAGGCCTTAGGCAAGTCCAGGTAGGCTGTAGGGATTGCGTTGCCCTCATCAATGGCTGTAGTGACTGTTTTGAAAGGTCAACCAGGTTCAAAAGGCAGGATCAGCCCATCACAAAGGCAAACTGGCCGGGAACAAGTGTCTGCAGGTACCCAATATCGGTGTATATGCGTCCCATACTGAATAATTCCATAACTTAGCAGACCAGGCCGGTTATGCTTATGGTGCGGTAGTTCCCAGGGTCAGTAGAGGTGCCTCCTTAGTGGTGTGGGACCACTGTTGCTGTATGCCAGTGTTCAGGTACATATCCTGTAGTACGGCCAAGGTTAAATATCAGTCTTATATGTGGTTGTATGTCCTCTTGGAGTGCATGTAGCACACATCCAGGGATACCATCAGGTCACAGTGATGCTGTGTGTTCTGCTTTGCTGAGGGCGGCCCTCACCTAGACATGTGAGATGATAGGGAGGTTACATTCAGCTGTGATAAGTATTTCTACTTGTGGGGGAGAAGGAGGGGGGATACGTGCACTGAACCTGTCTGCAAGAATGTTGCCAATATCTGTGTGTTCAGTGAATGTTAAGTAGGTGTGTATTAACTCAGAGCATATCTGAGGCGTTTGGTCCATATGTGTAACATAACTGAAGAAGGCCTTGTGGTTATCTATAGTGTTTGTGGCCATTTCCCTCCCAGAGTAGGCCGTGGCTGTTGTTATGAGAGACCGTAATGTATTACCAGTGCTGACCACAGATGCCTTCCCTTAATGTGAATCTGCTCTGTCCTGCAGTAGCCTCCTGCTATTGTTATACAATCTGCCTCTGGCTGGGGTCCACCGGACAGGATGCCTAACCTTTGTGCATAGGGTCTGGGTTAGAAATGTGTGTGCAAGTTCCATGCAATCTGTGGGATGTCCGTGGTAAGCATTCGCAAAGGGGTCAGCAGTGTGAGTTGTGGCTTCCACTGGCCCAGTGGGCTGCATGGATACCATCTCAGTCCTAACAAGTGAATAACTGTCTAATCACATACATATCAAAGTAGTCTACTGTGCTGGTGGTGGTGGTGGGACATGTATATCTAGGCCGAGTAACTTGTGTCCAGATCACACTAGTGGATGGCGTTCCACATACAGTACCTTGGTATGAACCCCCAGAGTGAGGTTGTGCATTGGACCTGTCGCAGTGTGCTGACCGATGGGGCATGCTACTATGTTGTATGGAATGTGGCAGGTATTGTTGCACAGGTTTTGGCTGAGCACTGATATCTGGCCATGTACTTGTGTATCCACCACGAGACACACACATGCTACATATGGGAGTAGTAGTATATCACTACAGTTGAGTATCATGTATAGTATGTGTGCCATATATTGCTGACATAGTCTGCTGATATCCTGTTTGTGTTCTCTTCCAGGGAGATGGCGCATCAGCATAATCCCGCCTACTCTGCAGCGGAAGATGAGGAGATACACCACAGCCTGGTGCGGGATTATGACATACTGTTTTCCCGCACCAGCCAGAATCAGCAGGAGAGGGCTGCACTGTGGCAAGACCTTGTCCGTAGGGTAAATGACATTGGCACGCATAATAGGACATATGAGCAGGTACGACATCACTGCAGTGATTTAATCAGAAATGTCCGTCAGCGTGCGTCGGATATCCACAGGCAAAAGGTTGCCACAGGAGGTGGGGTGGCCACACATCCCCCCCTCACCAAACTGGAGGGGCTACTCCTAAGTGTTGTGGCTCCAGCCCCGGAACAGCAACAGCAATACACCTGCATCATGATGGAGGCTGGATCCACACAGCAGCACGACATGGAGTGTGCAGGTAATATGCCATATGTACACTTGACTGTTCTGTACACTGTTAGTTTATGCATGTGTAAGGTGTGTCCGTGGTATGTAGCTGTCAACATAGTATGTAATTGTGCAGGTGTGATATTGGCAATATCAGCAGCTGACGTGTGAAAGGCAACTGGTGTACTACTGCACTGTATCATATGCAGTATCAATGGCACAGTTGTGCCCACTGACATTAATCTCCTCATTTCTGCAGGTCTCTCTGGTGTTACAGCAAGGCAGGCCATCCATGCTGGTGAGTGTGTTTAACAATACCTATGATAGTCCTGATAGTGCTAGTAATACTAGTGTAACTCAGTAGTGCTCTGTGTGTATACTGTGGGGTGTGCATGTGTACAGTTGTGCCTGTGTCCACGTGTGCATGTGTGCATGTGTGCATGTGTGTATGTGTGCCTGTGTCCACGTGTGCATGTGTGCATGTGTGCCTGTGTCCACGTGTGCATGTGTGCATGTGTGCATGTGTGCACATGTACATGTGTCCACGTGTGCATGTGTGCATGTGTGCCTGTGTGCATGTGTGCATGTGTGCCTGTGTCCATGTGTGCATGTGTCCACATGTGCATGTGTGCATAAGTGCATCACTGGTAACATTGTGTGGACACTGTAAACTGTGTTTCCTGTCTTCCTCCCACAGGTTCTGATGCTGCTCTGGTGTCCTGCAGCAGGGAACCTGAATCTGGTGCCACAGGTACTTGTAATGATGATATCTGTGTAATGGCACAGGAAGGTGTGTCAGGGTCCGCCATTGGTCAGCCAATTGACAGTACACAGCTGTCAACCCCATCATTGCGCACAGTCATCCTGCCAGTACATCCTTTGTCACCATTGTCCCTAGGTGATGGACAGGATACAGTGGGCATTGACCAGGGTAATGTGGTATCTGTGGCACATGCTTCCCCACACAGCAGCCATGGGCAGGGTCCTGCGATGGTACCACACAGACAGTTGCCCATGGGTTCTCGTGGGAGCATCCGTGGGCGTACTGCCTCTGGCAGACGTGCCCAAAGAGGTCTGTCAACCTCAGCTATGTTTCAGGCTGTCATGCAGGCACAGTCGTGTATGGAAAGGTACACCAGACAGGGTCTGAGGGAGCTGAGAGCATGTCGCACAGCCATGACTGACAGTATGCGTGACATCGCGGATGCTATTCGTAATTTCAACGATGTCATAGACAGATGTTGTGGGGACATATTACAGCAGTTCCACAACCACATGTCCATGAGCCAGGGCAATGGTGAGCGGTTGCGGCATTGACGTGGCCGTATGCCAGCAACAGCAGCAGCTGGCAGTCGGCGCGGACGACAACAGGCCTGCGCATGCCCCCATAGTGCCAGCAGCAGCCCTAGCAATGCTGGGACTGTGCTGTCATCGGAACGCCCCAGGAGACCACGTGCACGTTGCTCTGGACAGTCCCAACAGGGACCTGTGTCCAGTCAACACACTCCCGCTTCTGATGACAGTACCCAGTCTGGCTTAGTACCGGATACAGTCCGTAGCACCCCTGCCAGGCACAGGTACTGTGTCCATGCCCACAGACACTGATCTGTATGACCTACCAGGTGCAGTCTGTGGCTGTCCACAAGCCCCTGTATATGGCAGCCATGAGGTGGAACTGTGTGCGTGCATACACACATGTGAAATGTTAACACCTAGGGCTACCACATACACGCACACACTGCACCAACAGTGCCCCACCCTGTACTGCTGTCCTTCACCAACACACATACACACACATGTCAATTAGTGGTATCAGTGGCAGACTCAGGCATACCTAATTCACACCCTGTGCATATGATGAAACTGTGCCACCCCCTGCAATCTCCAACATCAGTGCAGGTACAGGTAAACACGTTGCTGATGCACAGGGTGTCTACATAGAAGTGTATTAGTAGTATCATGTTGGTAACAGTACAGTGTGCTGATATGACTGTGTGTATATCCCAGCATGCCTGATGCAGTAACCGTATGACTGTCCTGAATTGTTATCTGCACCCATAGTACATACCAAAGTGTAACAGCTGCACATTATTGCATACCGGTGGTAAGGATGTCAACAGATAGCCACATACATGGGTAGCACAGGGGGGAAGCTAATGCAAGTAGTGATACGCAATAATGGACATGTACAGTAATGGTGGCAAGTTGCCCACAACGACTATGCAATGTGGATGTTTGTGCATGTTGATATGTGTGCAGTACCAATGTAATCCAAATCACAATTAACTATGACATAATATCAGTTCTACCATGGGCATCTGCGCTGTGCATTCCTGGGTACATGTTGATAGTGCCCACATATTTGCACTGTAACCTACTTTTAGTGTTACCCCTTCTTTGTTGTACAATGGACTACTTCCAGCCCTGCTTTTACTGTAGCTTTATTTGCATGCATGTTCACTTGGGGTTCCCTGCAACGCTGCTTCCACCTGCAATGCAGAGTTACAATGCTTCTGTGGACTCCTAGTGACATCTGCATAGCGTACAATACGTATGTCAAGTTTACACATGACAGAACGTCACTGTCTGTCCTGTTCGCATGTACGTTGCCTGTGACACATTGCACATGTCTTACCTGGCATTTACCCACGTGTGCAGTCATATATGCCAGTGCTATGAAACAGTAGCAGTATACCCACACATACACACCTTCAGTATGTTGTTCCCCATTGGCCCTATGTGTTTGTAATCACCATGGCAATCACAGTACTAGGGTAGCATGTGCAAAGGTAACCTGTGAATCACCTCTATGGTCCAGTTGTGGTTTATGTGAGTCATGTGGCAATGTCACAGCTGCCACATGTATGCAGTCAACCATCACCCTTGGCCAGGAACATACAACACATGTGTGGGATGCCACCACATAGCCAATCTGGGGACTGAGCACTCTGAACCCAGTAATGCCATACCCTGTCAGGTGGCATGTCATACTACAGTGACTACAATACCAGTCAGACATAGACTTGCACTGACAGCAATCTGAACACACTGGGGCATACTTGGAGACTCAGAATAGCATCCTGCCTGAGCATCACACACCTCCGCAGCTGGCACACAGGCATACATTATGTCGGAACAGAGCACATGCCACACATGGCACACACATCCCGTGTGCCACACACTCACAGCCTGTAGGGCTACACAACACACCTGCTACAAATGTGTCAGGTACCTCTCTTGGCCGCTGCAGTGGGTTCCCGCTCAACAGGCTGTACATGGTGAAGGTCACTATGGTCCACCACAAAACACATGCATACAGGTCAGTCAGAGGCATGGACACATATGACTCAGTCATTGACCATGCCACTATGGATGACCTGAGACATACCTCCCTGGACTACATGATAGGGAACATAGAAGGGATCTCTCAGCATGTGGCACGGGGCAGTATGAGCCTGATCTTGGTTGCCATCATACCCTCACCAGGTATGCTACCACTATATGTAGGAAGGGTGTTCTATGTCTACATTCTGCTCAATCTCCAATGTCATTCATAGGGTATCCACTGGCTGTCAACGTGTGCTTACATGCTAGGGAAGCCACAATGATTTGTGAGGGGCAGCTTGCACATGACACCCATGGCCCAATGTATATTGGTGAAGCCCCTTGATACACACATACTGCCTTATGCTGCAGGACACGGATTACATAGCCACCTCCGCGGGTATCACACAGGATAGGACACTAACAGTGATGCTACACAACACAAGCAGTGTACACCGCAAGATGCATGCACTGGACACTGTCCTCAGCACGGTGAACTGCAATGTCTGTGTAGTACCAGAGTCCTGATTCATGGCTCACAGGTGCAACCCATCACTGCCAGGTTATACCTCATACCATGCCTGTCGTCCCCTACACATGTAACACACATGGACAGGGGGGTGGTATCCCAAGGCACCACAGATACACACACCTCCAGGTTGTTGGCACAGCACAAAGCATCAGGGCCTATTCATGTGCAGCTAACAGTGTGTCGGGCTGCCGTCTGGTTCATAGCCTGGCACACACAACCCTCCCATACACAGGATACCCACCTATCCTCCATAATAACACTGGCAATATAACAGTCTCAAGAACTGTCTTTATATGGCTGGACTGCATCCAGCCAAACATTGTGCGTGAGCATTACTGTAGCTACAACACACTAGTTGAAGGGTTCCCAGCATGTGGTCACTGAATTGCAGTGGAATGACATGTTACCACTCCCACAACAGGTGGGAATATGCAGCACCTGTACATCGACTATATGTAGACTATATGGCCCAGACCAGATGTGTATCCCCTGCTGTAGGTATTTTACCATATACACCCACATTGTATAGACACATACCACGTGCGGCCCCTGCACAGTAAGACACAGTCATATTGTTATGCATTGCAAATACAATTTATCCACTCAAGGCACATGTCAGACATGGTAACTACTGCAGGTCACAGGTATTTATGTGTATGTGTCACACACATACATCATGTGTGCATTGCCATTGCTGGTTTAGGCAATGGCATGCATTGTTATGCACAAAGACCCACACAAGGTCATAATGTGTGACACAACCACACGTGGCAGTTGTGGGTTACCAAAACATACCTATCTGTACTCTGACAATGGTAATAGACCCAGTAGCAGAGTGCACTATTGGCATTACTGGCCAATTAGCCCTGTTTGGCTGTGCTGATAGTGTGGTGACATCCCCTGTGTTTACTGGGGGAATATGCAGCATCTGGTGTATTGTAGTATTTGCCAAAAGGATCTGTTCTCTCACACTTGCATTTACACACACCCACACTTGCCATTTGCAGGATTCATACCCCTACCTAACTATGTCACGACACGTAAGAGAGACACATTAGCGAAGCGCACTATTCGGATTATTAGGAGGTTCCTCTTCTCTGGCTGTACTTATACGGTGCTGACATCAACAGTGTTTGGAAAGGGTAATGTGCATCAGGTAGTGTGATCTCCTGATTGCCAAAACTAACATGTTTTTCATACAGAATTGCACACACACAAACTCCCCACATCCATACACACACACACTTGCCATTTGCAGGTTTCAAACCCCTACCTAACTATGTTATGACACTTGAGAGTGACGCTGTAGCAGACTGCACTATTCGGATTATTGGGAGGTATCTCTTCTCCAGCTGTATGTATAGGGTGCTGACATCATCACTGTTTGGAAAGGGTAATGTGCATCATATAGTGTGATCTCCTGATTGCAAAAAAGCACATGTTTTTCATACAGAATTGCACACACACAAACTCCCCACATCCAAACACACACACTTGCCATCTGCAGGTTTCAAACTCCTATCTACCTATATTATGACACTTGAGAGAGACGCATTAGCAGAGTGCGCTATTCGAATTACTGGGAGGTTTCCTTTCTCCTGCTGTACTTATAGGGTGCTGACATCATCCGTGCTTAGATAGGTGAATGTGCATCCTGTAGAGTGCTTTCACAGTTGCCAAAAGGGACATCTCACTCACACAGGCTTGCACACACACTAACCCCCCTCCACACACACTGGGCAGTTGCAGGATTCAAATCCCTACCAAACTATGTTATGACACTCATGACAGACACATTAGCAGAGCGTGCTATTCAAATTATTTGGAGGTTTTCTTTCTCCTGCTGTACTTATAGGGTGCTGACATCATCCGTGCTTAGATAGGGGAATGTGCATCCTGTAGAGTGCTTTCACAGTTGCCAAAAGGGACATCTCCCTCACACAGAAATGCACACACACTAATCCCTCTCCACACACACTGGGCAGTTGCTGGATTCAAACCCCTACCTAACTATATTATGACACTCATGACAGACACATTAACAGAGCACGCTATTCGAATTACTGGGAAGTTTCCCTTCTCCTGCTGTACTTATAGGGTGCTGACATCATCCGTGCTTAGATAGGGGAATGTGCATCCTGTAGAGTGCTTTCACAGTTGCCAAAAGGGACATCTCCCTCATACAGACTTGCACACACACTAACCCCCCTCCACACACACTGGGCAGTTGCAGGATTCAAACTCCTACTTAACTATGTTATGACATTCCTGACAGACCCATTAGCAGAGCGCGCTATTCAAATTACTGGGAGGTTTCCCTTCTCCTGCTGTACTTATAGGGTGCTGACATCATCCGTGCTTAGATAGGGGAATGTGCATCCTGTAGAGTGCTTTCACAGTTGCCAAAAGGGACATTTCCCTCACACAGACTTGCACACACACTAACCCCCCTCCACACACACTGGGCAGTTGCAGGATTCAAACCCCTACCTAACTATGTTATGACACTCATGACAGATGCATTAGCAAAGCGCGCTATTCGAATTACTGGGAGGTTTCCCTTCTCCTGCTGTACTTATAGGGTGCTGACATCATCCGTGCTTAGATAGGGGAATGTGCATCCTGTAGAGTGCTTTCACAGTTGCCAAAAGGGACATATTCCTCACACAGACTTGCACACACATCAACCCCGCTCACACACACACACACACACACACACACACACACACACACACACACACACACACACACACACACACACACACTGAGCAATTGCATGGTTTGAACTCCTACCTACCTATATTATGACACTTGAGGGAGACGCATTAGCGGAGTGCGCTAACCGAATTACTGGGCATCTGGTCTGCACCTGCAGTATTTATAGGGTGCTGACATCTTTATTTCTACAGAGGTATGTACATCTAGTACTACCTGTCAGGTGGGGGATAGCATATATATGCATTTGCACCACCTACGTCAGGGTCAGATATGCACATCGCACCGGCAGGTTATATTCTATACCATGCTTTGTGACCACAGAACCTGTAACACACAACACAACCAGTCCAGAACACCACACCCACATCCAGGACACACACTTAGCTTCCCTGGGAACAGTGCTGGGATATGCAGGTGTTCACATACACCATTCCAGTTGTTAACATCAGGTACAGGCATATTGTGTGTGAGAACTACTCAGGCCTCTACCACTTCACCCAACAGCCACTACAATTTGTGGGTCCATGTGCTATGGCAGAACCACACACCACAGCCACATGGGGGAATACATATTGCACCTGTCCATCTGCAACATGGGTACTCACTGTTCCACACCAGAGGTAGACCACCATTGTTGATATCTGACCATACCCACCTTTCCCTGGACATCCACATCCCATCCCCACACCCAGGCAAGGTTGTCACTGCACACAAACTGTATTTAGCACAAGCAGACTCTACACTTGTGAAGACTGGGGTGGACGACTTCAAAGGACCCATGCTGGGGGACTATACTGGCCACTCAGCATAATCCTTGACAATTGCATTCTATGAGCATGTGTACGGTTTGCATTGATCATGCTATCCCACATATACCCATGACTGCTCCACAACAAGACACCTGTCAGGTGTACACCAGCCATATATGAGTCGTCCAACAGACAGAGTGAGCTAATACATTGCAGAGCTGTAGCCCGCAGAGGGAGGACATCTGTGAACAGTTCTGGCATGACACTTCATTCCCACATAATCATCACAACACAGTGTTGACAGTGGAATTGTCCAGACAATGCAGATAGGGCTCCCCTCAGTCTGTTATTGACGGCCACTTACTGTTAGAGATCCTCAGCAACCCTCTTCCAGCACACACCAACAACATGGCTGTGGCTTAGCACATTCAAACCCAGGGATCTCCACTGTGCCCCTGCTTGACAGAGGCACAGCTCACTAGCCTCACACGTTGCCTTATGTGACCTACTTTACAGTGGCACAGTAGCCTACTGTACTGGGGATGCAGATGCCAAGCACACTCTGGCTAAGCTGTCATTCCCTAGGGCAACAAGCCTAGTATTGACCTCTACACCCATATGTTCAATTGTCAGATGCACAATATTTGTTTTGCTGTTCTACTGTTTGCAGGTCTTTATTGCCATAGCATTCCCTGTTCCTATGACCAACTTGTGTATATGTGGAAGATGTTTGCATATGACAGTGATCCACTATATCACTTATGTCTATGTAGTCATTTACTGTGTGCACTGGGAAGATTGCTGTGTTGTGGTTGGTTCCTGGACTGACACGTACAAATACCAGATATGTGTGGCCAACTGCTAAATGGAGATATGGCCTAAGTGTGTGAGCATGCCCAGTTCAGCCTTTCCATGGCATGTTGTCTGACATATGCCTCATTTATCAAAGTGTGCGAGCATGCCCAGTGTGAGCTTTCCATATGTTGCACTCTGAAGTCCACCACATATTTGGGTGTGTGTGAACTTCAACAATATCTCACGTTTATGGTTGTGTGTTGGGTGTCATGTTGTGTACTAACTGGCCAACTGCTTCATGTCTGCCACAACAGGGATTATACTGTGCCTGCAGGGATTGCATGGGATACTTTGCAGACAGTTGTCAACATACTTTCATAATGACCTAACACTGTAGTACCGTATAGTGTACTGGTTCAGTACTTTCACTGTGGTGGACAGTATCCTGGGCTTTAGTCCTATCACTGCTTGACATCTTCATAGTGAGCACAACAGACTGTGTAGGGGCCAGTTGTGCACATATGACCATGTTGCATTATGTTCAGATATGGACTACCTACACCAGGCTCGTCCAACATTGGTAGTGTATTCCACAACATAGGTGGACATTGACAAACACTAGCGATGTTCCCTAGGCCATTTCTGATGCTAGTCACAGGGTGTGTTTGTCCTTCGACACACATTGTAACTGGAGTTTGCCATGACATATGTCATTGTTAGTATACTGTGCCTCCGTCTACCTCTGACATAACAGTGATACCCAGGGTTAACCTACAATCACCCATCCACTCATCTGGATTCCTCTTGAGAGGTGTCGATAGGTGACTCTCTGGCTAACCTGTACCGGGAGTTTACTCAAGAGTGGGGGTGCCTTCTGTGTTATGGATCATTCTGTACAGCTTGTCCTATGTATGTCAGTGCTGGGGTTCAGGTCTCTCATGTGCATAGCTCACTGCCATTCAGATTGTACAAGGTGCAGCATGTTCATTGATTCCAGCTTGGACATGGCTTTATACATCAGGCACAGCTTGCCTGTAGCTGGGCAGTATGGCAGTGTGTGGAGCTGCAGTTTGTTTATTCAGGCAACACATGGCATCTGTTCATGCTCTTTGCTACTCCTGGTGGGGTACTGTTGTGGGTTTTACAGTTGATGGAGGTGTCTGCTGAGGTATATCCCACAGGGGCTATTGTAGTCAATTGTGACGCTGATGGAGGATGACTGCAGAGCCACAGTGACCTCCCCTTATCTACATCTGAAAACCTTCATGATTGGGTGGGTATATGGTATGTTTCTGCGAAGACTACATGCCACATGTTTGTCCAGTGCAGGATATCTATCACCTTGTGTCCCCAGGTCTCTCATTACATGTTAGGTACGTAATGGGTTAACACCTGTGTGGTAATTTGTGGGCACTTACTGTATATCCACGGTGGTTGTCTATACACAGCTCTGCAATTAGCTTGCTGACATGGCTATGGCTCCAGTTGTCTGTTTGTAGGTGGCCATTTTTGTGGGTTGCTTGTGTCAGCTGGGGGTCGGATATGGTGGGCTATTTGTACTCCTCTGCATACATGTTCAGTCACAGTCCTTCCATGTTGGCCTATACCTATGGGACATATATACAGAACGGGGGGGGGGGCCAGGACCAAGCCTTGTGGGATGCCACTCATATCTGCTTTGTAGTCTGACATGGATGCAGCATGTCTGACCATGTCAGTTCTGTCCTTGGTCTGGTTTGTAACCCCTCTACTGACATAGGGGTATATATTTAAGCTGGTGAACATATCCATACTGAACTCGTAGGGTATTGTCTAGAAGCATATGCACGGTCCAGCTACGCTGTGTGGACCACATTGCCCTCATCAATGACTTTAATGACTGTTTCAAATGGGTCAAACATGTTTAGGGGCAGGATCTGCAGTTACGACAGCCACACTGTGTAGGGTCAGTATCAGTAGGTCCACGATAGCTTTATGTCTGCGGTACATACTGATCCTTTCCATAGCTGTGCAGACCAAGCTTGTCAGGATCCTGGGGTTGTAGTTTGCAGTATCCATTCAGGCAACACCTTTGTTGTGAAGGACCACTGTTGTTGTACACTGCTCTTTGGGTACATATCCTGTGGTAAGGCTGACATTGGGCAGTAGTGTGATTTGGCATTCCATTATTCTTGGAGTCCATGTTGGCCTCAGCCCAGGACACCATCACATACCTTTGCTGCTGTGTGTTTTGCTTTGCTGATGATGGCTGTTACCTCAGCATCTGCAATGTCAGGGGACCAGCAGTCTGCTGGGATAGATATTTTGCATTCTGGGGGGGGGGAGGTTTGCACTGCACCTGTCAGGTTGTATGTTAGCAATATGTGTGTGAGTTTGGTATGTTGTTTGTAATATCTGTGTGATTCGGAGCATATCTGTGGATTCCCAACATGGTTCCTACAATCAGTTAAGTAAGCCTTGTGATTATCCTTAGTGTCCTGTACAATTTGTATCTTCATAGGTTCATGGGTTCATACTAGGCTATCCACCCTAGGGCATTAGTAAGCCAAGCCAGAGTGTGTGTGTCTTTCGCCGCCCATTGCTATGTGACTATTATGGCCATTTATGATTTTCTTTACTGTGCCTCTGTCTGGTCGTGACACAGTGAAGACCCCCAGTATACATGTACGATCATCCATCCACTTGGCAATATTCCTGTTGAGGAGTGTCAGTGAGGGGCTCTGCCTAACATGGATTGGGATCCTGTTTCTGGGTGTGGGGAGCCACTGGGTTATGTATCTGTCCCTCCAGCACATCCTATTTCATTATGTGTTGAGGCTGACATCTGTCACTCTCACAGCTCCAATGGCTTTGATTTCCTGTGGTGGAGCATGTCCATTACTCCTGTGTTGGACATGGCCTTGTACAACAGACATACAATGCCTCTGTGTAGGAAGTCTGTGACTGCATTCAGCTGGGGTGTCTACAGCCAGGCAGCATATGACATATATTTGACACCCTTTATCCTCTTGGTGGGGTACCTTTGAGGTCTTCTGAACTGCTGTAGGTGTCACGTACGGTACATCCCATATGAGTCATTGTACTAGATTATGGGTCTGATAAGGGAACAGTACAGGGGCACAGTGACCTCTGTTGATGTAGATGTGAATCCTTTCATGATACGGTGTCCAATATCGACAATCTTCCTAGCCACATTGGCATTATGAGTGTCACATGACAGATTACTGTCAACTTGTGTCCCTAGGTCCCTGATTACTCCTTGCATACATAATGGTTTACCACCTATGTGGTAATTTGTGAGTACCTTGTCTGGTATTTGGTGGGACATTCATACTGTCCAGTGTCTTCAGGATGTCTGGGTGGAGTTCTTGTGTGTGAGAGTGTGGTCTGTCGCATGCTACAGACTGTACAGCAGGTTTGACTACACTTAGGTGCACATGGGTGGTCTCCGCTGCTTTGTGCATTGTCAGTTACCTGGCCGTATGGGTGTCTGTGCTGCATATGGATACTCCCCCTCCTTTGATGTTTTGGTCCAGGTGTTGGGGCCAGAACGCATGATATGTGGTATAACCTGGTAGTGCTGGTGTGCTATCAGTAGGCTTGCAGCAGGCTTCTGTCACTGCACAGACATCGATGTTCTCCATATTGGGAAGTGCCTCAGGGGCATGCATATTGCAGTTTGCACATCTGGCATTGGTCAGCATTACCCTTATGTTTCTTACCACTTATATTTTCTAGGGTGGTGGGTAGTCTTTTTGGCCTTGCCTACATACGGCTCTATGGAGGTGGCAAAGGCCTTATCCAGTATCCAGACGCCCAGGGGTAACAGGTGCAAGCCACCCCTGGAACAGCAGCATGGCTTGTCATACATGACATCTCAAGCAGACAGACATTAGACCCTCTTGGACTGACAGCTGTAACTGTGCCACCTGTTAAAGATGATCATTATGTGTTTGTACTGTGGCATCATTCTTGGTGAGGGTTGGATGCTGCAAACGGCCAGTGTCATACCGGACTGGGGTACATACTCAGAGAGCTCATCCATGTCTCTTTTTATGTAGTCCAGGGAGGTACATCTCAGGTCATTCATACCAGCATGGACATTGAGTGCATCATGTTTCTGCTTGCTTTGGGATGACCTGCATACTTGTGTTATGTGGCATATTGTGGCAGCCTACAGGCAGCTTACTGTACCCTTTCCCTTGTTCAGTCTGGTGAGTGGGACAGCAGTGTGTCTGCCTATACAGACACCTATTACAACTGTATCAGGCATGTTGTTTCTCCTTCTGGCCTGTGACTGTTTGGCACACCAACTTTGTGTACTATGTGTTGCATGTGCTATGTTTGGAGGTTGTGGTTGCTTGGGATCTGCTTTGGAGGCTTCTGTTGGTGTGGTGTGTTTGTAATTAGGGCCTCCGGGAATGTTTTTCTGTGTTTATGTGTTTGGTTTACAGTTGTGATAGGTCTATGTGGGACTGGGTTTGTGGTGTATGTGGTTACCTTCTCCTCCTGACTAGTTTTGACAGTACTGAGTTGGGGAGCTCAGCCTCCGGTTTGGATACATGGTTGCATCTCTCACATATATTTGTATTTATTGGGGGGAGTTGTGGGTTGTCTGTGTACTTGGGCCAGGTGTCACATTGCCTCTGGATTCACAGATTCTACTTGTTGTGGCTGGCCTTAGTGGATTGTATGTGTGGACATATTTTATTGCCATACTACTGATCAGTGATTACTTCCCTTTTTATGTTTGCTCTATCATGTAGTAGCTTCCTTATTCTCTTGCATGGTTTGGTAATGGCTGGAGTCCAGCATGCCAGATGCCTGTGTGTATGGCATTGTGTCTTGTTGTTATTTGTGATTGCATACTCCAAGCATTCCTGGCTGTGTTCATGGAATGCCTGTATAACATGTTCTGCGGTGTGTCCCATATTCTGCACTTGCACAGGGCCTTTCGTGGATTCCACATCAGTTTGGAGGGGTGCAACCTATGCTTTACACATGTTTTTCACTGTGGTATTCTGGCCAGGGACTGGGGTCGGGATGTGTATATCCAGTGTGATTACTCTATGGTCTGGTCTTACCAGTGAGGGATACACTTCTCATCTTGCCATCCAGTAAACATGTTGCTGATTATCACATCCAGTATGCTTACCCCTCTTGTGAGAGTGGTACATTGTTCCTGGGCATTTTGGTTTATGGATTCTGGGAACTTTTCTCCGACTGTGTTGGTGCTAGTATAGTGCTCCCTGTGTATGTCTGGGTATTTTCAGTCAAGCAATATAATGTGGTTTGGGGGGCTTGATATATTCATGTATTCCAACATAGGCCAGGTGCAGTTCCTGGTATTAGGACAGTAGTCTGCAGCAGGCTATATACTGGGAGGCGGTTTTAGCCATTGGTATTTGACCATGGCTAATCCATGCTGCTTCTTGTTGTGGTACCAACATGGGGGTGTGGTTATCCTTGACATTTATTGCTAGTCACCCTCCTTTTGTAGCTTGTTCCATGTTTTGTGGCTGTACAGCACAGTATGAGGTGTGACCTGGTAGTGTTAGGGTGCTGATGTGAGCCTTGACCCAGTTTTCTATTACAGGACTGATATCTACATTCTCAATACTGTGTGTGTTTACACTGCACACATCTTGCTGTTTAGACTTCTGGCATTGGGTAGCATTACATCTAGGTTCCTATCCCTTGTGGTACCTATGAAGGTGGGTTTGTGTTTTGAGACTTACCTATTCAGGGCATGCTGTGGGTACTGGCAGCCTTTGCCAGTATCCATGGGGCATGGACTGATAGGTGCACGCCACCCCTAGCAGGTGGTGCATCATGTCATGCTCCGCATGTCTTCCCAGCCTGAAACACATTGGCTCCCCTTTGACTAACTGCATTACTTCAGCCAGTTATTGCACTTGATCATCCCATCGTCATTTTGTGGCTTCATGCTTGGTGAGGGTGGATGTTAGTCAGGGTCCTCAGGTGTGCATATAGTACATGGTGTTACATTACTTAACACATGGCATTCATGCCTCAGGTGGTGCTGCAGGGCTGCCTTTGTCGGATGTGCATATTACACTCCCTGTACATGTTTGTGAGCAGGTCATGTCATTTTAGGCATCCCTGTTATTATTTGAGTGAGTCAGAGGGGTATCATTCCCAGGGTTCCTACTGAGCCAGTGTATGTGCTATGCGTTGCCTCTTTGCCAAGGCCAGGGCATACTGGGCACGCCTTCTTCTGCCTACTGGGGCAGGCTCAGGTTGTTCCTCCTCCGAGTCACGCTCTGCCTGTGATGGCCTTGGCAATGGTGGGGGGCTGTTTGGCCCAGCCCTATGCTGGTCCTGCTGCAGCTGTTTTCGCAAGATCATATTATGTAGCATAGCACATACCATGACAATTTAGGTACATGTAGTTGGTGTGTACTGCAAGGCTCCACCAGATGTGTCCAGACATCGGAACCATGACTTGAGCAGCCCAAACACATGCTCTATTACATTACATGTTTTGTGCATGTGCCTCATTATGGCGTTCCTGTTCAGGTGTGTGTGCATTTCTGATGGGTGTCATCAGCCACGGCTCCAGTGCATAACCTGCATCCCCCACTAGGTGTCCGTGTGGGATGTCCCCATTGGCAAATGTCTGGTACAGCTGCGTCAAATGCCAGATGTGGGAATCATGGTAGCTCCCAGGGCAGCCAGCACACACATTCATTATTATGCCCTGGGCATCACACACGACCTGGCAGTTGATGGAGGGGAAGCCCTTGCGGTTAATGTAGGCCCTACCCCGCTCACCGGCTAGTGCTTTGATGCATATGTGCGTGCAGTCTATTGCACCCACTACCTCAGGGTATTCCGCTATTTGATGGAAGAGATGCATATTGCTGGCCAATACCTCACGGGCATTGGGGAAATATACATGATCACCGACATGTGCTGACATGGCATCCAGGAACTGGTGCAGTACCCTGGAGGCTGATGCCTGTGATATCCCCATCATATCACCAGTTGGTCTTTGGAAGGTACCTGTTGCTAGTATTCTTAGGCCAACACATACCTTGCTTTCCACTGGGATGGGTTCCCCTCTGTTGGTTCTGTGTGTGAGGCGTGGCCTGCACAGCTCAACTATTTGCTGCAGGAGCTCTCTGTCCACTCTATAGCGCTCTACTATCTCCAGCTCATGTAACCCATGGTAGGTGACCCTGGGCCTGTACACTCTTCTCCGTCTCCTCACTGTGGGTTGTCTGGCACCATCTGCATTGACACCACCCTCAGCAAGTCGCCTATGTCTCATTATGACAGCTATGGCAGCCCCTAACATTTCTACTCTGAGTTAAGCTTTTTCAGTTTTCACTTCTAATAGCTTACTCCTGTCTTGCAGTGTCTCTTGAGAGAAACATCCTGCACTGCTGTTTGCAGAGTTTTAAGTGCTGGGCTGGGCTACTATTCTGCCTGTGTAATTGCCTGCTTCTAATTGTTTTCACCTGCTAGCTCCAGCAGTGTTCCCTGCTAGCTTCCTACTAATTCTCTTGCTTCCTTTTTCCTTTCTGTTTCCTCAGGGGGGAGCAGCTTGCATACCAGCAGAAACACGCTCACAGTGGCTTACACGCGCGCACACATGCTTACACGGTTTACAATCGTCTTATTTGGGTTAAAACGCGTGCCCACCAGCGCAAACAGTGTTACAGGTCTGCCAACAGGCTCCCACATGCTCAGTCTGCCTTACACGCACACTGCCCTACTCGCGCTTCATGGCGCGCACACGTGCGCATGCACGACCAGCAAGAAACTTTAGTGTAAGTAACAGTGTACACCTTCCATTTCTTGACTTTCCCATGCTTATCTTGGGGCACTCCTCTTTCCCTGATCTGTGTCTGTCATCTGTCATGTTACACTGACCTCCAATGAACTGCATTTCTTTCTACCATTCCCCACTGTGATGTCACCTATCTCCTACCTCCCCCTTATGTATCTCTTACACTACTCAGACTGTGCTCATTTGGTATGTGACTGTGGGATTCAGTATCCTAACCCTCATTTACATGAGATTGCCTACTAATGCTTAATTACATGTCTTAGACTCAGCTTCCCCCCTTAGCAACCACTACACGGTGGCCATGTTGTTTTTGGTCTGCTGGTCCCTGCATTGGCATTCCATGTATTGCATAAAACCCACATTTGTGGGTTTATAACCTTCATTTTTATGAACCACACAAGGACCAAACAGCCTGGAAACCGCCAAATGGAATCCACAGAAATGCGCGACAGATGCAGCAACACTACCAACCAGATATAATCCACAAATGGTTAAAATCCGATAAAAATCCGATGAAAATCTCTTTAAAACATGCACCAGTTTATTTAAGCCTTCAAATTATAGCTTTTCGTCAGTCCCAAGACCAACTTCCTCAGAAATAGTTAACATGTAACAACAAAATTCAAAATGATGACATTGACTTTAAAATACCTTCCATCCATGACATCACTTCCTTTAATTCACCATTAAAGTGATACAATGTCTCTACAAAAATCATATGGCTTCTACCTACTTAATAATATTTACTGCCAATATGAACTAAATTAATGATGATAATATTTTTGCCATCTAATTAACCAAATTTGAAATGCAGAATGAAATACAATGAAGTACATTTATATATTAAAAAACATATAAGAATTCATATAAAATTCATGTAAAAATTCATGTAAAAATTCAAAGATCACATGCAATGCACTTGCGACTCAAAAAAGTCAATGTCTCAAACAAACATACTTTCATCAAACCAATTATATAATAGTGCGATAATATCTAAAATTATTTAAAATTATATAACTACAAATATTAGGGCTTGCAAACAAAACACTTGCAATTAAATGGTGGAACTCAGGCAGCCAAAGGAACTACCTCACCAGGCTCTTCAGCTTTAAAATGCATGCTATTGACAGCATGCCATTGAGACCTGGGGGGGCAAATGCTCTTAGCCTTAGCTGCCATAATAGTTCCTTCCTTTCCAACAAAAGTGAATCCATCCCCCTCCCATATTTGGGATTTATATGGTCAATTGCCATGAAATTAAACCCATGCTCAGGGAACTCCTGAATGTGTTTTGCTAGGGCATTCTCTTCCTTATTCTTCTTGATAGCATAAGAATGTTCATACATGCGTTGACATAATTTCCTGCCCATTTTTCCCACATAGAAACACGAACAGGAAGTGCATGCTGCTACGTATATAACATGAGAACTTCTACAATTATACCTTCCTTTTACTGAATAAGTTATATTTCGTATATAAAAATGGAGCCCTGTTTTAACAAATCTACAATGTCTACAAGAATTACATGTGAACATTCCAGCTCTTATGTCGGTTACTCCTAGTTGGCTTTCTAAGATATTTTTTAACCCAGGTCCCTTTCTATAGGTAAATTTTACCTTCTGTCCCAACTGTTGTAACCCATCAAACTCACTAGTGGCAAAAGCCCAAAACCTTTTGATGGAAGTGCTGATACTAAGAGCATCCATACTGTAGGTCATTACAAACCTCATGGAATGATCAACAGACCGACAATTGTTAGCTGATTCATTTAATGCATTTGATCCCCCAGGATGCAACCCCAATAGGGGTTTATAAAACCCAGATCTTCTCTTGTGTTTTACCTCCGTCATTAATTCTACTAACATGGGGGTCGGGTAGCCTCTATTGGAAAACAATTCATACATTTTATCCATTTCCAGTAAAAAATCAGCAAACACAGTGACCATCCTGGCTGCCCAGACCAATTGTCCTTTCACGATGGCACGTTTTTGGTGGTAAGGATGATTACTCTCAAATTGTAGGTAACTATTAGACCACATAGGTTTACGGTAAATCTTGGCCACCAAATATCCGTTTTCGGATGATTTAATTAAATCAACATCCAAATAAGTGACCCTCTCTTTTTGGTAATCCCAAGTAAACCTCAAAAATTCGGTTGAAATGTTGAAATCATTGACCAAGCCCTCAGCTACCTCTCTATTTCCTTCCATGATGATGAAAATATCATCCAAAAACCTCGTGTACAGATGTACCTTCTCTGATATAAATGGATGATTGAACACAAAATTGTTTTCCCATGATGCTAAAGCTAAATAAGCTACACTCCCCCCACATGGTGACCCCATTGGGACACCTTTTATCTGATGATAGTATTTCTGATTGAAAGTCACAAAATTACAAGTGAGAATTATATCCAAAAGTTCTCTCACCATCAATATCTCATCCATGGGGGCACCTCTTGCTAATAACCTTTCCTCTACCCATTCTACTGCTATATCCTGGGGTATTGAGGAATACAAATTGACCACATCTATAGTAAGAAAAACATCTTCTGGTTTAAGAGTTAAAGCATTCACCCTTGTCAAGAACGACCATGAGTCCTTAGAAATATGTTGTTCAAGTTTTACATATTTTTTTAATATGGTATCCACCACTTTAGCTGCTGCATACGTAATACTCCCCTTTGCACTCATCAGCTGTCTCATTGGAGGATGATTAACATCCTTGTGAATCTTGGGGTTACCAAATGCCACAGGTATCCTAGGAGCTGACATTGCTATATAATTATAGATGGTCTTATCTATGGTCCCATTCATAAACATGTCTTCGAAATACATATGGATCCTTACCAAATGTCCATTTAATTCATTCAAGGATATATCTACATAAGATTCCGAGGACAAAATGGTCTCCATTCTCTTGTTATAATCTGCTTCCTCCATCACTACTAAACCATCCCCCTTATCCGGCTGCATCACACGGACTGAGGAGCCTCTCACCAAATTTAAAGCCTCCCACTCACTCCTCGTGATGTTATACTTAGTAGTGGCCCTCAGCTCCATAGTGCGACAGATTTCCAATTCGCACATTCTCTCGAATAAAACCAATGATGGATGTGTGGGGGGTTGAATGTACTAGGTAATTGAAAAGGGGTTGAAGTAGCTCCTATATCCCCCAGCATCAAATTTAAATTACATTTTCTGATAAACAATTTTAAATCCAATAACAATTCAGCCAAATCTGCCCTTTTACTAGGAACAAACAACATGCCTTTGGCTAACAAATCCACTAATTCCATCGAAAAGCGGAAAGAAGAAAAGTTGTATATTTTAAAATCCTTCTTGGAATTTAATAATATTTCCAATTGACCAATGTCAGCCAGGGGAATGTCTAAATCTTCTTCATGCGTGTTTTGTTTTTCAGTTGTTGTTTCACTGGCGATGTCCCTTGGACTGAGGCAGCCCCTTGAAAAATTGTATCATCTTCCTCAGTGCTAATTATGATAGGCTGATCCCCCGAATTTCTTCTTTCTAGCCAAGATTCAGTCATCACTGCTTGAGATGTCATCTTGGGTTTCTTTTTAATGCATGACTCCCCTTCACAATCACTAGTCGGAGGTTTAATTGCAGATGTATACACCTCGGGGATCAGCGAATTACCTTGGGATTTGGGGGGTCTGGGGTACACTACCCCCTCTCTATATGCCTTCATATCTCTATGCAATTTCTGTGGTTTTAACATATTGATCTTGATCATATGTTGGTCTATACTTTTGAATGTCCGCTCATAATCGAACTTGAAATTAGGGAATTCTAAGTCATTGATAATAGATATATTCAATGCATTCAAGTCCTTTATTAAAATATCTATAACGGCTTTGTAATGAGAACAAATCATATTCAATAATTCGAAGCCATGTTTGTCGAACAACTCGACCAAGTCTTTGTGAAACTGTGAACCCTCTACCAAACCTGTCGGATACTGCCAAGATCTCAACCCCTTAGGTACCACCTTGGCATGTTCACACTCTTCGAAATATGCAACTTCAAGCTGAAGCTTCCTTAATTTGAATAATTTCTGGTCAAATACCGACAGTCTCTCACCAAGTGGCACCATAGGTGTAATAGATTCAACAAGCCCCAAATCACAGTTAGAAAATTAAAAGGGGCGGTCTAGCCATTGTGAAAATGAATGGCTCGACTGTACATCACCTTCTCCCAATACGACTGCATTCACGTTCACATGTCCGTCTGATAAAGTCATAGTAGATGGCACAAAAGACTTACCAGCTTGGCCTGGGGGAATGCTGTCAGAGGTTAAACCCGACCCAAATAGCGGTTGTGAATTGAAGCATCCATTGACTACAGACCCATGCTGAGTATCAGTTGATGGTTGCGCTGCCCCCAACACAGAATCCACTCGCTGCGAGAGTGTCTCTACTTTCTCAGTCAAAAGACTAATGAGAACCGACAAATTTCCAGCATCAGCTGTTTTCTGGATACCAAAGGTAGCACCGGCCGATGTATCCATCTCGAACTCAAGAAATTAAAAGAACAAACAAACTCCTGAACCACACAAGGACCAAACAGCCTGGAAACCGCCAAATGGAATCCACAGAAATGCGCGACAGATGCAGCAACACTACCAACCAGATATAATCCACAAATGGTTAAAATCCGATAAAAATCCGATGAAAATCTCTTTAAAACATGCACCAGTTTATTTAAGCCTTCAAATTATAGCTTTTCGTCAGTCCCAAGACCAACTTCCTCAGAAATAGTTAACATGTAACAACAAAATTCAAAATGATGACATTGACTTTAAAATACCTTCCATCCATGACATCACTTCCTTTAATTCACCATTAAAGTGATACAATGTCTCTACAAAAATCATATGGCTTTTACCTACTTAATAATATTTACTGCCAATATGAACTAAATTAATGATGATAATATTTTTGCCATCCAATTAACCAAATTTGAAATGCAGAATGAAATACAATGAAGTACATTTATATATTAAAAAACATATAAGAATTCATATAAAATTCATGTAAAAATTAATGTAAAAATTCAAAGATCACATGCAATGCACTTGCGACTCAAAAAAGTCAATGTCTCAAACAAACATACTTTCACCAAACCAATTATATAATAGTGCGATAATATCTAAAATTATTTAAAATTATATAACTACAAATATTAGGGCTTGCAAACACGCTCACAGTGGCTTACACGCGCGCACACATGCTTACACGGTTTACAATCGTCTTATTCGAGTTAAAATGCGTGCCCACCAGCGCAAACAGTGTTACAGGTCTGCCAACAGGCTCCCACATGCTCAGTCTGCCTTACACGCGCGCACACTGCCCTACTCGCGCTTCATGGCGCGCACACGTGCGCATGCACGACCAGCAAGAAACTTTAGTGTAAGTAACAGTGTACACCTTCCATTTCTTGACTTTCCCATGCTTATCTTGGGGCACTCCTCTTTTCCTGATCTGTGTCTGTCATCTGTCATGTTACACTGACCTCCAATGAACTGCATTTCTTTCTACCATTCCCCCCTGTGATGTCACCTATCTCCTACTCTATTCCTCCCCCTTATGTATCTCTTACACTACTCAGACTGTGCTCATTTGGTATGTGACTGTGGGATTCAGTATCCTAACCCTCATTTACATGAGATTGCCTACTAATGCTTAGTTACATGTCTTAGACTCAGCTTCCCCCCTTAGCAACCACCACATGGTGGCCATGTTATTTTTAGTCTGCTGGTCCCTGCATTGGCATTCCATGTATTGCATAAAACCCACATTTGTGGGTTTATAACCTTCATTTTTATGTTTTATACAGTGCAGCTCGTTTGCGCGGGGCTGCGCTGCGTTTAAACATCGGCGATCGCCAAAAAAAAAATTATATTTTTATTATTTTTGCATCAGGTTACCTTGCCAATGGCCACATATTTGGCCATTGGCATGCTGCCTGACACATATGCACTCTTTATTTGGAGCTGACATGGCTCTGTTGTGATTTCTGCAGAAATGTACTCAGTTGTCAACTGAGTACATTTCTGCAGCTAAAACGTCTCTTACACGGGCTGGTTTCTGCTTCGTGGATCGCTAATATACCTCATTTGCATACCTTTCGGCTGCAAGTGAGGTATTTAACATGTCCACGCCCAGTCCGTGTAAGAGACGTTTTAGCTGGTCTCTTACACGGAGTTTAGGGCTGTTCCTGGATCGCGAGGCTTGCATGGAGTGTTACACGTCTCTTACACTCCGTGCAAGCCTTCATGAATCCTGCCCACAGTTTTAAACAGTATGACAATAAATACATATCAATAAACAAAAAAAAAAGAAAAGAAAAGAAAACAGATATTGCAATATGAGGTAATGTTTGATCACTAAGCTTTGTGACAGAATGTTACCAATTCAACAATATGACAGAAATGCTTGCTGCTTTCAAAGGCGGGAACAAAATAATCCCAGAGAAGTTGATGGAAAATAGTAACAGAAGTGTGCTGCACAGATATTACACTTTCAGTGTCACATTCAAAATAGGGGCAAGCAGGAAAGTAAAGCTGAAAATAGTTGGACTAGATTGGGAGCATAGAAAGTGGAACAAATTTTGTGGGTTTTGCACGTCACTCCTGCATCAATGTGAGTTTCCTTAAGTCGTTCCCACCTGTCAAGACATGACGCTTAAAAACTACTCTAAATTATTCCTGCATGTAATCTTTACTGTTGCCCTTCTGAGCTGGAATATGACTATGAATAATTACATACATTAGTCCATTTACCCAGTTTAACAAATAAATAAATAAAAATAAACTTTTATAAATAGTTATAAGTGGGATGGTATGTGAGCAGTGCTGTTTCTAAGGTGAGGCCTGAGATTATTACTGTTATTATTGTTGCTGAGCATTCTGAGAAAGTTATAAACAGTTTTATGTAGTTTTGTGAAAACATATTACCCATAACAAGGTATGAGAATTAATTGTGTAAGAAGCTCCAACAATTCAGAAGAAATGCAGCAGATGATCGGAAGTCAACAAAGAAAGAAAGAGATAATATGAGATGAGAATGTATAATGAAGGTTAGAGTTTTTCCGTGCTGTTTTTGTTCCCCCAATATTCCCATTCATTTTTCATTGTCCTACTGACTCATCTGTCCAGTGCTTCCTAGCATCCAAGGACATTGGGTATGGGAGACAAGAACTGGGGTCTACGATGCATCAGAAGATTTTAGCATGTTTTATGTTTCAAAATGGCCCTGCTTCTTAGTAGCACAGTATGCTTGCTGTTGTCTGCGCACCTCACAAAGATGCTGTTGTATGTATTATACAACACTGACTTCTGTAGTTATTTATTGATCTAAAGTTTGTTGACCTAGGTAGAGCACTGATCCACTTAGACCAGTAGCAGTCTCAGCACTGTGGAAATGCAACTAAATAAACAATAAACACTAGTAAATATCAATGCAACATTGGTAATGTGAAAACAGGCAAGATGAGAGGTATTAAATTAAGATAGTATGTAGTATAAATGAACATAATCATAAATAAACATGATACAAGAATTCAAGTCAGTATAATTGGTAAGAAGAGTGCCTGAACACTGTCATTACAACATAGAATATAATGTTGCTATTTAAAAAATTATATACAAAGAAGAAAGTATTTACAGAATATACAACTGTTAGGTATGAGATGCGAAGCAGAGTAACTTACGAGTCAGATGAGGCGAACATGGAAAGGAGGGAGATAGAAAAGAGAGAAAAAAAGTAGTGCTGGGGGAAGGAAAGGGGGAAGTGTGTAGCTATCGTGCATCCACTTTCAAGAGATCCAGGTAGTACTGTAGGAGATTGGAAACAGATTTACAGGTAAACCAGGGTGCATCCACCTGATGAAGTACAGTGAAGATACAGTCTCAGTGGCCCAGCAAACAGACCCCTTATGGTGTGCCTGAGTGAGTTAAGTAGACCCTAAGAGAGGAACTACAAGAGATGTTGGACTGGGGGTAATCCAGGAATCCAGTAGTTTACTTCTGCTTTAACATATCTTATGAAAAATATAAGCTACAGATAAACATATTGTTTTCTTTTAATGCACAATAGTAGGAGCATATATTGATACCTAATCTGAAATAGTCTTCAGTCCAGAAAGCCCACAACTGAATGGAGGGTTGGAGCAGTAGGTGAGGGTTCAGCTCAGAGATCCATCAAAATGGTCCAAATTGGGCCCTACAATTGCTAAAGCTGTCCCTGGATCTAAGGTCAAAGGAGACTAGCCTGAAGACATGGAAATTGGTTAGACTGAAAGCATAGGAATTAAAGGAAATGCTTAGGGCTCTAGTACCCCATGAAGAAGACGAAATAGTTGGAGCCAAAGAAAAATGACAACATCTTAAAACAGCACGTGTGAATAGAACTAATATTTGGACAAGCCAGGTATGTAAATAAGGTACATAAGGAAAGCTAGTAGTGGAATGCAGAAGTCCAGAAAGTTATTAAAAGAAAGGAGTTCAAGAAGAGGTAGAAGACAGAAAATGTGGACCACCAGGCTAATTATAAATATTGGTTGGATAACAAACAGCCTAAGAGAGCAGTTGCAATGTTAATTTGTAGGCATCAGAAAAACTCTACCAGCTTCTGGAAAGATTCACAGCAGATGGCATAAAGAAGCTCTATCAAGTTGCAAGGCAATGACAAAAGGATAAAAAGACAGTCGTCAGCTGACATTCACAAAGGATGCCAGTAATAGTCTGCTGACTAGTCCAGTGGACATCAAAGGCAGATAGAAGAAGTACCTCAAGCAGCTTCTGAATGAAGACAGCTATGCAGAAGTTTTACTGCTCCATGCATATCATACAATGAAAGAGGAAGAAGCACTAAGGAAAAGCCATTCAGGGAAAGCAACAGGCTGAGATGAAGTCATAGCAGATATGGTGAAATCACTGGAGAAGGAGTTCCTGAGGGTACTTATCACAGCATGGAGAGAAAGGATATCTCAGATGACAAGACAATAAGTATTCTAGTATCAGTGTACAAACACAGAGAGGACATTCACACCTCTAGGCAGCATAGAGGTGTCAAACACCTGACATAATGCATGAAAGTGCTGGAGAAGGTGATTGATAAACATGCAAATTAGCAGAAAGATGATCAGTTTAGATTCAGATCAGGATGTAGCACAGTCAGCCCAATGTTTGTAGTGAGACAGAGAGTGACAAAGTAACTGGAGATTAGGAAATAGTCCAACTGGGCATTCTTAGACTTGGACAAAACCTATGACAATGTACCAAGGAACCTGATTTGGGCAGTTCTGTGATGGTTCAAAGTCCCTACAGCACTGGTAGAATTAGTGTGGGCTAAGGACAAGGGCTTAATGACAGAAGTACAAACAGTGTTTGAACACACAGAGGGGTTCCCAATGGGAATGGGTGTGCATCAAGGTTCAGCTCTGAGCCCACTGCCATTCATACTGGTATTACACTACATTACTAAACAAGTAGGAGAGGACAGATCAACAAAGCTCCTGTATGTAGATAATGTGGCATTACAAGTAGGCTCTGAACATGAACTTCAACAAACGATAGGGGACTAGAATGCAAAACTGAAGCACATAGGATGGAAATGAGTAGACAAAACAGTTGTCATAGCAGCAAATGGAGGAACTGGAAGTAGAAAACTAAGTTAAAAAGGAAAATAGTGAAACAGGTTAATAGTTTCAAGTATGTGGGAGGTGTGGTTGAGGAGGAAGGAAAGAAGACTGAAGGATGAGATCAAAACAAGAATCAGAGGTGCTGCAACCAAATGGTACAAAATGTCAAGGGTAGTGTCTTGTACAATTCCAAAGAGGCTAAAACATGAGGTATACAAAATAGTGGTGTGACCAGCGCTTGTGTATGGCACAGAACCTTAGACAAGAAAGGTAAAGCACCTGAGGAAGGTAGAGGGGACAAAGGCAAAGTGCCTGAGGTGGGTAGCAGAATGCAAACTATGGAACAGATGAAGAAATGAGGGCATCACAGCAGAAGCCAAAGTAGCCCCACTTGCAGAGAAGGTCAAGGACAACAGATTGTGGTGTTTAGTCACATGTGCAGAAAAGCAGAAGATAAACTGGTAAAGAAAATTTGTGAGAGAAAGGAGGAAGGAAATAGAAAGCAAAGATGTCTAGCCAAAAAATGGATGGATTGCATACGAGAAAGCCTGCAATAATCAATCACAACTGTTGAAGAAGGTACAAGAGTGGCACTGAATTGAGAGATGTGGCCACAGTAGACACAACACCCCAACCCCATGGAGAAAATGGAAAGAAGAGGGTTATTGATGATGATACTTACACAGTTCTTCCTACAGGTGAATTCCCCTTGTGTTAGTGTATTTGTCTGTGTGAAGATATTGTACCTAAATCAACAGTCTCATGTTCCTCTCCCTATGCTGTTTTCCTTTGCATCTTGCCATTTTTCTGTCATTCCTGCATACTTCTTAATCCTATAAATATGCTGTTATTGTTTAGTCATTCATTCAAATCTGACTCTTCATGGCCTCAAGGATTTTACTGCATCCGTAATCTCTGTCAAGAACTAGTTCTTTAAGTTTTTGAAAATTCATGTTCATTACTTCACTAATACTTTCTATCCACCATACCCTCTGCTGTCCCCTTTTTCTTTAGCCTTCAATCTTTTCCATCATCAGGGGTTTCTCTACTGATCATGTCTTCACATTATGTAATCAAAATATTTTAATTTTAGTTTTACTATCAGTCCTTCCAGTGAGCAGTCTGGATTTATTTCCTTAGGTATTGATTGAACTGATCTCTTTGCATTCCACAGAATTCTCAAACGTTTTCTCCAACACCACAATTCAGTCACGTTCATTTTCTGACAATAGCCTTACTTGTAGTCTGCAACGCCATATGTTTTCTCTAGGAAAACCATAGCTTTGACTATATGGACCTTGCTAACAATGTGATAAATTTGATCTTTAAAATCTTATCCAGATTTGCCATATCTTTCTTTCCAAAAAGCAAATTTCTTCTAATTTTATAATTGCAATCACCATATGCAGAGAGCTCTGAGTCCAGGAAAGTATAAAATCTGTCACTGCTTCCACTTATCTTATTCCACATCTATTTACAAAGACTTTATAGGGCTAGATGACATAATCTTATTTTATTTTATTTTATTTATTTATCTATTGATTTATTGACAACCAACAAGTCAGCTTTAGTGCTCTTTACTTTCACTTTTATTAACAACCTTTTCAAATCTTCCTTACTTTCAGCCATCAGACAGAACTTTCCCCCAGTCTTATTCATCAAATGCAAAATGTCTCCCAGCAGTTTTGATTCCAGCATCTGATTAATTTAACCCAGTATTTCACACGTAAATTTAATCAGTTGGGTGACACAATACATCTTCATCACACTGCTTTTCCAATCTTGAACTAATCTGTTATTCCTTATCTGGCTGTAACTGTTGCTTCTTGCTCTGCATATAAATTCAGGAGGCAAATAAGGTGACCAAGTATCCTTGTTTATCTAAGAACTTGCTGCAGTTTGTTAAAGTCCACAAAGTCAAAGGTTTTAGACTAATCAATAAAGCAGAAATAAATATTTTTCTTGAACTCCCTTTCTTTGTCCGTTATCTAACATATGTTAGCAGTTTGATCTCTGGTGCCACCGCCCCTTATAAAACCAGTTTGTACATCTGGCAGTTGTTGGTCCATATATTGCTAGAGTGTAGCTTGCACAGTTGTGAGCATTACTTTGACAGCATGTGAAATAAATGTAATTGCTCTATGATTTCAGCACTTGTTAGCATTGCCTTTTTGGTCTGGAATATAAACTGACCTTTTCCAATCTAATGGCCTCTGTTCTGTTTTCTAATTGTTTTGTTAAATTCCAAGCAGCATTGTTCAGATGGAATTCTATCTCTCTCTGTGGCCTTGTTATTAGCAAAGCTTTCTAGATGTAATTTAAGTTCACTCTCTAGGTGTCTGACTGTAGGTCAGAGAACATATCACCATATGTATCCGTGATGTTTATGTCCTTCTCATGTAGCTCTACTGTATATCCTTGCCACCTTTCCTCAGTATCCCTTCATTGATTGTCTTTTATCATGCCCATTTTTACATTGAAGTTTCAATTAATATCATTATCGTCTTGAGCAGATCTCTTTTCTTTCCCATTCTATTGTCTTCCTCTAAGTCTTTGCACTGCTGATTTAAATATGCCTCCTTATCCCTCTTTGCTGTTCTCTGAAACTTTGCATTCATTTTGACATATTTTTCCTATATCCATTACCTTTTGTTTCCTTCTATCCTCAGCCACTTCCAAAGCCTCCACAGGCAGCCATTTTGATTTCTTAGTCTTTATTTTATTTGGAAAATTTTTTGATGCCACCTCCTGGAGAATATCACACGTCTGTCCACAGTCCTTTAGATGCTCTATAAATCAAGTCTATTCCCTTTTAAATCATTTTTTATTTTCCACTATATATTCATTTGGAATATTGGTGAGTTGATATCTCACTGGCCTAGATGCTTTTCTCTTTAGAACATTTTGACCTACTGCAGAAAGTTTAACTATTTGAACAACGGCACTAGCATTTAACAATTCTGACAATCTTTAGATGTATCTGACATTTTGTGGTATAGGTGATCTAGTTATTTGATGGATAGTTCAAATCTCCCATCAAAAAAGTAGTTTAGTTGTGGGCAGTTCAGTAATTACATTTAAAAATATTTTGTGGTCCTCTGGCAAGGTGGAAGGTAATTTGATTACTAGCAGGATATGAACTGATAACTTGTTTTGTTTGGGGTAATTTAAAGTTCACTAAGTTCTGTTTGTAGGGTGTAGTAAATCTGTCTAAAGATAATTAAGTCCCTGACAAATATTAATACTGCCCCCACAGTTTCCATTAGGTTGGAATGTGACATTGGTGCTCAAACTAGGTAAAGGAGGGCTGTTGTCTTTACACTGAAATGAAGCTTCTTTTTCAGCATGGATATCGATGTGTTCAAGTAGTGGAAGACTATTGAGATCTATCAGTTTATTGATAAAACTAATGAACTTGAACAGGGTAACCTTGATGTGGTACTGCAAACCTTTTGACTTGTTGGAATGTCTAGATGGAAGACTTTATCTAAAAATAGTAGAGGCTGAGCATCAAATGCTTTAGCCAGTCTATAGACTATAGAATGAAAGGTGCAGGCAAAGCATGTTTGGCTGTCAACCATCTCCTCTCAAACTGATACATACTGATCACCTGATGGTTAAAGTTTAAATGATATCAGCTGAGGACTAAATCCTGATATTATATATATATATATATATATATATATATATATATATATATATATATATATATCAAGCACTCAGTAATATGTTGCCTCTACTATAAACAAGAACATTTCTTTCTATTTTCTATGAAAATACTGTAAAATTCCAGCTTGGACATTTTCAGTGTCCAAAATATGATATTTTAAGAAATTTGGCATTTTACCCCAGAATATTTCATTTATCATATTCTGATTTTTTTTTTAATTTATTTCTTTTACAAATGTCAGGTTTCTTTATTCAAAAAACAATTCTGTAAACATATTCTGTTTTAATTTGGGTTATACACAGATGGAATAGAATAATAACAGCATCATAAGGCCAACACTGTAGCAAAGAGTGATAAAGTCCTGACTGCAGCCCAGGCAATTCACATTTGATTAGCAGCTCAGACATCTAAGTTGCTGGTGGGGTGGAAGGGGCATTCCCATCTGTGGTGGAACAGGGAGAGTGCATGCATGGGGTACACTAATATGACTTATGTCCATGGTAAGGACCTGGGAAACAGCTGAAGGAGCAAATGAGGGTAGATAGAGTGTCTTGCTGACATCAGCTTTTTTGCAGAATTGAGGGGCAGACCAACACTGATAGGCATGTGCATGGGAGTGGGGAGAAGAAGTAGAACAACGTGGTAACAGCATAATGCTTCATTATGGTCTTCAGTCTCCTCACTAGCACAAGACATGGGTGGAGTACAGCCCAGGGGAGGTTAGGGCAGGTCCAGAAGACCCAGTGATCAAGGGGATCAACTAATGGCAGGTGGTAGTCAACTGCAGAGAGCCAAAAAGTGGGTCAAAAATTATAACGGCATCATGGCAATGACCAGAAATTTTTGGAATTTCAGCCAATGAAAATGGAACTTAATTTTTAAATACCTGTAAATCAGTGTGCCACACCATAAAGAACAGCAGGCATTTTCCTTCTGAATTCCAGCATAAACATTGTTTAACTAGTGTGACATTTTCCTTCTGAATTCCAGCATAAACATTGTTTCACTAGTGTGACATTTTCCTTCTGAATTCCAGCATAAACATTGTTTAACTAGTGTGACATTTTCCTTCTGAATTCCAGCATAAACATTGTTTAACTAGTGTGACATTTTCCTTCTGAATTCCAGCATAAACATTGTTTAACTAGTGTGACATTTTCCTTCTGAATTCCAGCATAAACCTTGTTTAACTAGTGTGACATTTTCCTTCTGAATTCTAGCATAAACATTGTTTAACTAGTGTGACATTTTCCTTCTGAATTCCAGCATAAACATTGTTTAACTAGTGTGACATTATTATTTTCTGATTTCATAGCTATTCTGTAACAACTGTTGCTGTTTGTCTTTTGGCTTTTCCTGGTTAGGGGTCGCCACAGCAGAACTCCGGTCCGCTAATGAATGGCAGTTATGGTGTCGAGTTGCCAGCCCGATGCCCAACCTTCAACGAAGGCACACTCATTCAACGCATGTCTTTCGAACACCCACTCGACCGCGGGGAGGACATTCAGACTCCACACAGAAGGCACTCCTAACCCAAGCCAAGAATCAAACAACTGTATGATACTTATTTGCTGGATGAAAATGATATTCAAGAACTTTGTATTATTATTAAAGGATTTCATTTTTCCTTTCTCCTGTGGAACTCAGTTAAACAAAATAATACCTGCATAAAACATATTTTTATCTCCTATGGAAGAACAATAGAAAAACAGATGGACAATGAGGGGAAAAAAACATAAAAACAGAGAAACCTTTATACCAGTAGGACAGAGATTATTTTAGAAGCCACACTTGCAGCACTGGAGAGTATTATAAAACAGTCTTACTTTGTTTTGCTGCAAAATGTATCAGCAGTGGACAGTTATCAATTCCATGAAGTGGAAAAGCTAAGATCACAAGATTCAGGTCACTTCTATCAGTTATTTTTTAAGCAGAAACACATATGCAGATGCAGTTAACAAAACATTTTTTCAGCATAATAAACAGTTACTGTTTGTGCACACCTTCTTACTTTTTTGTACTCCTGTGGCACTGTCTGATTAAAGGATAGGAAACTGGCCAGTGTGTATGGTTAGCTTGCAAAGTAGTCAGGAACTTTTTATCAATACTATGAATAAGGAATGATTATCCAAAGACTATGCTAAACATTTACAAGCAAGTACATACAGTCTTGTTGATTTTCAGTATCATCTTAATATTGGCAATACAGGCATTCCTCAATGTATATATAGAGTGTAGTAGCTATCATTTTATGAAGCCATGCCAACATTTCATTCCAAATGAGATTTCCCTTTCATTGCAAAATTACCCACCATGGAAGATGCAACATTTTTAAAGCTTTTCTTCATAAGGTATAGACATGAGACTTGAATGTAAAACAATGTATGATCAAAAATATCTAAAAAAAAAAAAAAAAAAAAGAAAATTATTGGCACACTTTCACTTAATGAACATTTCAAGAACATATATCCATAGGCTATATTTCATTTTCTAGTGTGTTATCCAAAAATGGAAAAATTTGTCAAAATGAAGTCTCACCATACCTGCATATGGAAGCAGCATTATTATGTTTTTCCTGAAGAAATTTTTCTTTTCTGTGTATACAAATAAGCAATGACTGTCCGTGATTACTGCACACCCCTGCACTCTTTTCAAACAACACTAGTCCTATTCTGTGCCTTATAATCATCTCTAGCAAAAGTTAACACTTAATTCCCTGAGCCGTGGTAAAAGACTTAAGTTTCCACTGTTCAAAACTACTTACTTCAATTGACACAAAAGATAATACTACATTTAGGAACAGCACTATAAAATCACCCAGCCCATGGAAGCAGATCATTCCAGAACTCAGGAATGCACTAATGGATCTCACATCCCATGAAAATGAATCGTATTGACTTCTTCTGCCCAGCACTTCAACCAGTAGTTGATCAAGTTAATGCTTTGAGTGGTGAGAACTGCAGGCAGGATTTTGAAGTTTTTCTGAATAATCTGAGCCACTAGAAGGAAACCCATGGCAGGTCATGAGAAGCACAGAAGTCAAAAGCAGAGCCAATGAGTGCTGCAGTCAAAAATATCCAGCTTGTCCATATGCTCCCCTGCTGCTGCAGCCCTATAAAAATGTATACATTTTATCCTACAAACTGTTAAGAAATAACTGCATCATATCTGATGGCTATCTAAAAAAGTTATAGTAGCATTCCAAAAATATTCATCAAACATACAGATAGAACTCGATGGTCTACAGCTGTTCTTGTGCTTTAGATATGAAAAAGAAAGGCAATAAAATGGCTTAGATTCATCTGCTTCAGATAAGAAGAAAGTGAGTAATGTGACTCATAATTTCAAAATGTAAATCAGAAACTGTGCAAGCAGTATTGGTAATGTACTTTCCTACAATGTATAACTGACATACAGATAATTTGCACTGAATTACTACTGATTACAGTTTTGTGGCATTGTACAAGTATTAGAAGTACAATACTCATACTGTGCCATGTTCTCTCATATTAATTAATGAGCAGCTATGCAGTGCTATGGTATTTTTAACCCTGACGTGTAACTAAATGTTTAAAATTATAAAGTGATGGAAGTGAACATTCCCATGAATAAATAAAACATGTTAGCAGAATATACAAAAGACACTTAAGACATCATTTGATTTGCATGCCAACAAAAGTTTTCTTTTTTTAATTCTTATGTGAACTTTAAAAGACTATTCAATTGACTGTTAAATTCAGTGAACATATTCTCATATATTCTCTATGGAGAATATCCAGCAGACCCTTTGTCAGATGTGTGGAGTGGGGTCATTCCTCAAAAGGATGGAAGAAAAGCCAGTGTTATAGCTAAGCACCGAGTGAGCCAGCAAAAAGCTTTGAATCATTGAGTAACTTCAGGAGGTTGAAATTTCTCCTTTTTGACTAGTACATGCCAATGTTCTCATGAAACTGAATGTTTAGTTTGATGTCTTATACACGTTTCATAGAATGAAAAATGGCATGCAGCCTTTAAAGTGGGAGATAAAGAGGCTTAAAAGGTGTATTGAGATATAAATTGAGTGGCACTCACTGATTTTAATGAAGAAGAATAAATTCTGGGGTGATAATGACTTTTAGCAACTCAAGTAGTGTAGTGCATTCTGGAGGAAGATGAACATTTGTCCACGTTAGAATATGAAAGGTCACAGGTGCCTGGGAAAGTCGGTAGACCTTCAGGTTATAGAGAAATAGGAAAGCTTTCAAGCTGGCTTATTGCCAGTCCAAAGCTGTCCTGCCAGCTCTAATGAAGGTAATTGTATCAAAATGATTTGCTAGATGTAGGCAATCATATATTGCCAATTGCAAGAGATTAGTATAAGTACAAGGTACGTTGGAGGGGGTCTTTATATCTTTGCGACAACATAAGAGAAAAAGTTCTCATATTGTAAGAGCTCAGACAAGAGCCCTGAACACTGCACATTATTTTTTTGTAACCGGCACATTTTATCAATAATCCATAACTGGATGCAGGTAATGATAAATTTCCCACAGCTGGCAAGGTTTGATCACAAGGGTGAAAAGAAAACAAAAAAATAAAATGTTCTTACCTTTTCTAAATAAGGCCATTGTATAAAGAAATACTTGTGTTCTTCTGCAAATTCTTCTGTGTGAGGAATGTCTAAGCTATATACTACACATGCACATGTGCATGTCATCCAATGAGTACATATCAGTTGAAGTACCCAGTTCAAACAATTGAATTGTCTGATGCCTACTGCCTTCGTGTACTCAGTGATATTAAGTAAATTTATCACCAGCCAACTTCTTTACTCAACAGATTTGAAAAAAAAATTATAGCATGGACTTGATTTCTGAATTCAAAGGTTTGGATCACAGTGCCAACAGAACCCTCACTCTGGACAAGTAGAAACACAAGTTACTGTAGAAATGACCTGCATAGTCTAATGCTTATGCTTTTTTTAATGTTAGCTTGCAAAAAAATCTTACTAAAAGTGATTTCTTCTTACAGAACAAGAGGCAATGAAGTGTGTTAAACACAGTAAGGGGTATCCCACATTCATTTTCAAATAGAAAAAAACTGTGATCTATGTATCTCATATTTCTGGGTGGTGAAACTGATCCTTGTAATCAAGTGATTTTTTTATAGAGTTGCTAAGACAGCTTTAACATTTGTTTCTGACTCACCCCTTCCTATCAGACTTTGGGGAAGGAGATAGATGTCTCCTGATTGCTGCACTTTTCGTCAATAGCTACAACTGGCTGGGCTTCTTGTTGGTAATACTGGATTGCTGTGTCCAAATAAGCATACACATTTTTTAATATTTATGAGGTAACATTGTGTAACTGAAACTTGACAAAAGATGGTCACTGAAGCTAAAAACATCAGCTGATTTTCTTAAAAAGATTATATCTAGAGAACATCCAAGTCCACAAAAGAATCCAGGCAATAAACTGATCTAGAACAACAAAGAAAATGCATAAAATCCAAACTTCACAGAGCAGAAACAGGCTGAAAGAAACCAACACGGCATAAAACCAAAGGGTAATTTTATTTTGATAAGCGCTTTCACAAACACTGTTGCTTCATCAGATCTTAACACACCATAAAATACTCCACATTTATTTCTTCCTCTTAAATCCAATCATCCAATGGGAGCAATGTGTATATCTATATCGCTAAACAACATATCACTTCCCTGTTAACTACATAGTGACCAAATTCTAGAAGGAGCATGACTTCTCTAAGCTATATTTCAAACAACATATACATATAAAATACATATAAAAATGCATGAAAACACATTATAATAATCTATAAAAAATAAAATATACCCAAAATACATATAAAACAACTAAAAATACACAAAACGATATTATGTACATGTCCAATACAACCATCTTTTCAACCACCGTGCTTCTAAAGTGGGTTTAATCGAATTGTGATCATTCAACCCTGGGCTCGAATGTGCCCTCAGCCTCAGAATCCATCTAAGTTCTGCTTGTTCGGTTGTATTAACTATATCCCCTTTCCTGTTATTTGACGGCAAGACCTCTAAGACTAGGAACTTAAAATTATGTTCATTCCCCATATTATTAATATGTTTGGCTATGGCACTATATTTCAAACCTCTGCGGCCACAATATAGATGATCTTGAACCCTTTCCCTCAGTTGCCTGTAGTTCTTGCCCACATAAAATGATGGGCATTTTACACATCTTGCTAAATACACCAAATTATTGGTTTTACAATCACCTTATGCCTTCACCTTATATAGTAAATGGATGTATAAACATAACTATATGTTCACAATACCCAGATGTTCCACATTTATGTGTCCCATAGCCACCCTCATTATCAATTGGACACTCAGTGATCTTCAAATAGCATAACCTATACTTAAGTGATTTTTTATTCTTATACTCACATTTAGGTTGTAGTTCAACTAAGCCTGCTATACTGGAGTCTGCCTGTAATACATGCCAATGTTTCTGAAAAATATTTTTCAGCTGGTGATCATCTGTGGAACAGGTCAACATAAACCACATTTCACTTGGCCTAACCTTATCGACCCTATCATTTATCTGTGGTGTGGAGAAATATGGCCTAGCTGCTGTACCCCTATTTCTCTTCACTATCTCTTGTGTCCTACATAAATCACTTACTTTATGATGTCCCGTCTGTTGGAACTCAAGTCCCATCTGGTCTAAACTATTATCAAAGTCCACATCATTCACAATGAGTCTACTGGTCCTCATCATCTGTCCTTTCAATACATTGCTAAAAACACGATTGGGGGTGCATACTAGTCTGATGCACATATGTAGGACAAAAGCAGTCCTTCCTTTACATTCTTGTCTGAAGATTCCCCTGTTGATCTTTAAGTACCACCAAATCTAAGAAATCTACTTAATGTAAAGAGCATTTCAAAGTGAATTTCAAAAAAAGGTTTACTACCATTCACAAATTCCAAGAAAGAAAGAAAGTGTCCCTGCATCCCTGTCCAGAACAGAAACAAGTCGTACACAAACTGACAATAGAATCTAATGTACCTACTGTATGGTGAATTTGGAATATAGTCTATCTCCCATCCAACCATAACCAGGCTGGTGTAGCTATTGGCACATGGTGTGCCCATAGCTATGCCAGAAACCTGCCTATAGTAATTGCCTGCAAAAGTGAACACATTAAACTCCAATATCAAGGTCATTAGGGAACACAAAAACTCCACTTTACTAGGATCATAAAATCCTTCCTTAAGAAGGATCCCTTTTACCATCTCCATCCCTTCTTTATTAGGAATGGATGTAAATAATGAGGTCACATCCACAGTAATCAACAGCAATGTAGACGTATCAATATCAGTGTTCTCTCTAAAGAATTTGTACAAATCTTTCAAAAAATACTCTGAATGTCTTAAAACAGTAGTATATATTTCAACTACAGGATGAAGATGTTTTTACACATATATGGAGACTGGCTCTGCCACCCTCCTTGCCCCTGTTAAAATGGGTCTAAACAGGGGTCTCAAGGGGTTCTTATGTATTTTAGGTAGGCCATTAAATGAAGGGACTAATGATTTTAAAACTGAAAAATATTGGTGCAGCTCCTTAGACATAAAACTATTTTCAAAATGTACATTCAATATACTCCTTAACTGCTGTTCCAACTCTCTTAACCTCTCAGAGCTTTGGTATCTTGTAACATCGTAGGTTCATAGGTTGGTACTAGGCTATTGGTCCTAGTGCCTATACAAGCCTAGCCATAACAATTCCCTGGATATTTATTCCCACAATATTTACTTCTTATTAATACAATCTACATAATAAGTTCTATTCATAACAATGACCAACCCACCCTTATCAGTGGGTTTCATCATAATATTCATATCATTTTGAATGGTTATTAAGGCTTTCCTTTCATTAAATGTCAAATTCTCAAAGCCTTTCTTCCTTTTATTGTTTCCCAAAGTTGCATATATTTCATCCTCACAAAGTTTGATAAAAATCTCAAGAACAGGGTATGATTGTGGTATAAAACTGCTAGGTTTCAGGAATATCATATCATTAACATTTCCATTATTACTGATATTACTGACATTTTAAAACAATGAGTGAGAACATCACTGAAAATCCAATCAGTAAAAACAAAATGAAAACTCCAGCAAAGTTAGAACTTCGACTGAGTGACCTGCCAAACCTCTTGTATCAGAGACACATGGGATATATGGAAATGATCCCCATGAACATCAGGTGTTTTAGCTCATTGGAGATTCTGAATGCCCATGACTTATTTCATCATTTTAATGGACAATTTCAGGCCAATAAAGCAAAACCTCACTAGCTGTGGATATGCATATTTCGGCCTTGTTATGAGCTCATCAGCACAGCAAAAGCAGAGCATTTAACTAAACATTAGAAACACAGTGCTGTTATACCCAGCTGATCTCCATTATTATTAGGGTCACAGCAAAAATATCCTAAACAACAAATTAAAACAATGAGTATGAAGGTCACTGAAAAAACAATCAGTAAAAACAAAATTTAAATTCCAGCAAAGCTAGAACTTCCACTGAGTGACCTCATAAACCTTTTGTATCAGAGACACATGGGATATATGCAAATGATCCCAATGAACATCAGGTGTTTTAGCTCATTGTCGATTCTGAATGCCCACGACTTGTTTTTTCATTTTAATGGACAATTTCAAGCCAATAAAGCCAAACCCCACTCACTGTGGATATGCATATTTTTGCCTTGTTATGACATCATCAGCACTAGGAAAGTGTTTGACACAGGGCTGTTATACTCAGCTCATGTCCATTATCATTAGGGTCACTGCAAAAATATCCCAAACAATAAACTAAAACAATGTGTGAGAAGGTCACTGAAAAACCAATCAGTAAAAAGAAAATGAAAACTCCAGCAAAGCTAGAACTTCCACTGAGTGACCTCCCAAACCTCTTGTATCAGACTCACATGAGATATATGCAAATTATCTCAATGAACATCAGGTATTTCAGCTCTTGGCATTTCTGAAGGCCCATGACTTGTTTCGTCATTTTATATTACTGACATTGTTAAAACTCATTTTCAATGTTACATTTCTTATAAACATATGTAAATCAATTAGTGTATCAGTTAAATCAGTTCTAGTTGCTGGAATGAAAGATAAACCCTTATTTAAAACATTCAGTTCAAACTCTGTCAGAATTCTGTCAGAGATATTACATACCAAGTTTAAATGTTTTGAGTCCACATTTTCGTTATTGTTCTGACACCAGTTTCCTGGAATGGCTGTTTCCTCTTGTTCCTTATTCTCTGTTCCCCCTGGTCCCCTCCATTCCTTTGTTTCTTTCAAAATGGCAATGGAAGTTCCATAAAAACCTGGTTGGACAAATAACTGCTGTCCTTTGGTTGTACTACAGGTTCATTAGAAGCCAAATTCAAGCTGGTTTCACCTTGAGCAGGTAAATGTTTATCAAAAAGGTTACTAGCAGCCAAAGTCACAGTTGCTGTTCCCGCCAACGTTTATTATTCCTTCTCCCTGGTTGTTGTTACATTCATTTCTAATAAGCCTTCCTTATGCATCTGTACAGCCTCATTCATCCCCACCCTCTCTCCTGATTGGGTAGATTGTTATGTGCCACTATGCTCATTGGACAAAGCATTGTCACTCATTCCAGACCTCCGTTGGTTGGATGCTGGCCAAGTGAAGACGTGATTATGTACAAAATCATTCTGATGATAAATTCAGATGATTGTATTGGACATGTACATAATATAGTTTTCTGTATTTGTAGTTGTTTTATATGTATTTTGGGTATAATATTTTATTTTTTATAGATTATTATAATGTTTTCATGCATTTTATATGTATTTTATATGTATATGTTGTTTGAAATATAGCTTAGAGTAGTCATGCTGCTTCTAGAATTTAGTCACTATGTAGTTAACAGGGAAGTGATATGTTGTTTAGCGATATATATATGCACATTGTTCCCATTGGATGATTGGATTTAAGAGGAAGAAATAAATGTGGAGTATTTTATGGTGTGTTAAGATCTGATGGAGCAAATGTTTGTGAAAGAGCTTATCGAAATTAAATTACCCTTTGATTTTATGCCATGGTGGTTTCTTTCAGTCTGTTTCTGCCCTGTGAAGTTTGGATTTTATATCTAGAAAACAGTTAATAACATAATTTTATTTTAATGATTAATAATTTTTATTGTATTTATTATATGAAGAGTTGATATAATTAAAAATACAGTGAGAATATAATCAGAGATTAAACTGAATGATATTTATTCTGAAAGTCTTTCTGATATTTGGATAGCATTGACAAAGATTAAATTTCTTGTGGTATGAAATAGCTCAAACAGTGCAGGCAGTTAAAACTGAAGCCGACCCACTGTGTGAAAGCTAGCTAGGCAAAGAGGTGAAAAGGCACCACCTGAGAAAGTTTTTTTTAATTAGGGTTTTTAATGTGAGGTAAAGCTTTCCCTATTGTCATATTTTGAACTACACCCCTAAACCCTTTCACTTACTGCTTATTCTAGGGTAACTACACTTTCAGTGTAGGAAAAATCCATGTACTGCAGGAAAAGGGACATTCACAACTGTGGGCAGTACAGAAGTATTAAACTCCTGTCACATTGTATGAAAGTTCTGGAGAGGGTGAATGATAAATATGCAGAGTAGTTGAAAGTAGGATGGGAGATGAGAAATTTGGATTCAGATCAGGATACAGCACAAGTGACCCGATGTTTGTAATGAGACACATAGTTCAGAAGAAGCTAGAGATGAGGAGAGAGTCCAACTGGGCATTCGTAGACATGGAGAAATCATATATCAAGGTCCCAAGAAAGTTGATTTAGGCAGTCCGGTGGTGGTCTGAAGTCCCAGAAACAATGATAGAATTAGTGCAGGCTATGTACAAGGACTGAGTGACTCAAGTGCAAACGGTGTTCAATCTCACAGAGGGGTTCCCAGTGGGAGTGGGTGTGCATCAGGGTTCAGCTCTGAGCTTAATACTGTTGTACTGGTGATGAACTACACTAGCAAACAAGTCAGAGGGTACAGATCAACAATGTTGCTGTATGCAGACATTGTAGCATTACAGGCAGACTTTGAGCAAGAACTTCAGCAAAGACTAGGGAAATGGAATGCAAAACTGAGAGTACATGGGATAAAACTGAGTACATATAAGACAGTTATAATGGTAGCAAATGGAGGGAATCAGAAGAAGCTGAGAATTAAGACAGAATGGAAAAAAGTGTAACAAGTTAACATCTTCAAGTATCTTGGTTGAAGAGAAGGGAAGCTTGAATGAGGAGGTTAAAGCTAAAATCAAACTGGCTGCAGCCTACTGGCACAGAGTGCTGGATGTAGTATATGACAGGGTGTAGTATATGACAGAGAATGCCAAAGAAGCTGAAAAATAATGTGTACAAAACAGTGGTGTAACCAATATTACTCTATGGTACAGAAACCTGGGCAATAAAGGCAGAGCAGTTGAGGAAGTTGGAGGTGATGGAGATGAAATGCCTGAGACAGGTGGTAGGATGCGCACTGTGGGACAGATGAAGGAATGAAGACATAAGAGCAGAAGCCAAAGTAACTCCAATTGCAGAAAAGATCAAAGAGAGCAGATTATGGTGGTTCAGACACGTGCAGAAAAGCAGAAGACAATCTAGTGAAAAAGATTTGAGACAAACAAGAAGAAGGCAAGAGGAAATAAGGGCTTCCAGCAAAGACATAGATAATTGTGTTATTGAAGAAATCAAGAGAGTGACATTGAATAGAGCGATGGTGGAGGTTGTCACAACACTCCAACCGCATGTAGAAAATTGGAAAAATGGGATTGATGATGATGGTGATGAGTACATAGAGCAATGTTAAGAAGAAACGCTGAAATTATGGGATAGATGTAGGCAGCAGAATAGTAGGTAGACTTGTGTAAAATAGAGGTACAACCATGAAAAGGAGACATGCATGAGAAAATAAATAGAGGCAGAAAGTACAGGAATAGTGTGTAAGCTTATTTAGATGCGAAGAGGAATGGGAGGAGGAAGTGTAGAAACAGGTAGGATATTTGTGAATAAATAAACAGAACTGGTAGTGAACTAAACAGGATCCACACAGAACTAGATAAAAAGTTTAATGAAGCGCTTTTCGTTTGCTTAGTAAGCAAACTTCCTCAGACAAAGAAAAATCCATGAACCACAACTTTAAATAATTATACAAACAAGTCAATTAATCCTAATTAACATTTAAAGAAGCATACTATCTAAAAAGTTTAAAAGGTCAAAAAATATATAACCACTTTAAACATTAAATGTGTGAATAAAGTGATGTAAATAAAGGCAACAATGACCCCACATACAACATAATCAAAGACAATATTAAAACTGGTCCCTCTAATTTGTTTTACAATCAGTGTGTTAGTAAGTATATGGTATATTGCTGGTACTTTTTTCATTATATATGTTATCGTGCATTCATATACTAGTTCAATACCAAACCTTTACATATTCAATTTTTCATAGCAAACAGTTATAATTGTACACTTAAAAATAAACATAAAATAACAATGCCTCATAGAAGTGAATACATATACAGAAGTTGCACATGTATTTTTTGTGTTTTTGTGATTTCATTCACACCATAATACATACTTACAAGCCTGTACTTGTTAACTGGACCATATTAATGTAAAAACATCAACTAAAAATGTTATCTTTTTAAACTTAATAACTTTAAAATACCCGAAATGGAACAAGATTCATTGGACTGTTGAAAAGCTTGTTAAATTAGGAATGAATCCTATGTAACCCACCAGATTGCAAACTGGTTCACAGATAGGATAGGTGAAACCCCCTTTACAAAAAGACTTTTGTCACTACTGTGATCCCTTGGGGATCTATGCAGGGACTGCTCCTATTTGGCATCTATTTCTACGAAGTCTAAGCAAACTTCAAAAGGTCTATGCTTCACCAAGTCTGCAGATGATTGCAAGGTGGAAGCAGTCAATGAATCCACAGGGACTCAACAATCTTACAGGATGGTCTGTCACATAAAAATAACTGATTTTAGAGTCATGGGCTAAAGATAAATGCAAACCAGTGCATTATTGCGTCCTTTGGGAAATCAGCTGCCCCAGTGAACTACCAAATTGGTAATACATTCTCAATAGTAAAAGCAGTAGTTAGTATTTTGGGAACTTACAGAGACAGTGACCTAGCATTTGATAAACAAGTGACCACTGTTGTAAGGAAGTCATTCTACATTGCGCAACGTATAAGTATTGTGATAGCATCTATGTCCAAAGAGGTCAAGAGGGCAATAGTCCCACTTTACTCAGCTATCATTAGGCCCATTATTAAGTTTGATGCCCCCTTTGATATGTACCTATCCAGGCAATTGCAATAACTAAAGTGACCAAAGAGAATTCTTACAAAAAGAATACCAGACCTAAAGAACATGTTCTACATGGACTGCTACAAAACCCTATCACTGTTCTCTTTCTCAGACAACTATGAAGCAGCATATGTCTAGCCCATAAAGCATCCTCAGACACAGTACTTATGGACCTACTCCACATCTGCAACTCAAATGATGTTAGGGACACCTGGTCTAAGAACCTAAACCTCTTCTGCATCATAAACAGAGCAGTTTGGAAGAACAGATACATATATCAGAGGAATTCATTACTCTGGAACAAATTTCCCTTCCAGATAAAACAAAGCCCATCCATGTCCCTTTTCAGACACAGTTTAGACCAATGGAAGTTAAATACGAAATTTACCATAGGACTGACCCATAACTTCTTAATGGGCAGAGCCAGTGCTTAAATTCCCCACCTTACAGCAGGGACCCCTATTACACAAAGTGTGGCAAGATAATTTTTTAAATATAATTATGGCCAGGATAGTTGAATGCCTATGGGATAACATTGCTGGGAGACAAAAAGGCATGAACTGTCTCTGCAGGGATGATAGCCTGAAACTATGAACCTATAAGAAAATAATAAGAATTCCTAGTGAGAAGTTGCTTAAAACAGATAATAAGGTTTTAAACTCCCGCTTTGTAAAGCCTTTAATGCCCTCTATGAAATATGCAATTAATGCTGCTCTTTGGATTAAGTTAAAAGTTAATTTTAATCCAAGTGTCATTCTAGAGAGTTTAGTGAATATTTTTTCACAGCCATAGTATTTGCTTTTTGTGCATGCTCTCAGGTCTGTCTTCTGTTAGCAGATGAACAGAGAAGAATAAGAATCATAGAAACCTACCTTACTTTGAATGTTCTGACAAGCTGGATTGAGTATTGTGCATTGTAACATGCATTTAAATATTCTAAATTTTAAATAGAATAGACAATTCATCTATGTTCCAATAAAATTCATTTGTTATAAGATTATAATATTGGGTGTGATCGTAACATGTCTTTGCTTTTCTAAAGCAGAACATTTGTCCGTCCATTTGCCTCTCTGCCTCTCAGAGTAAATCCATTCATTATTTTCTTCTGTTTTTAAGATATCAGTTTTCTAAGTTTAACTCTACTGGAGAAACAACATGCACTGCATTTGGAGTGAAAATTCAATGCTACAAACTCTAAAATCATAATGTGGTACTGCATAGAGGCTAACAACCTAAGCTGATGGCAGGAACATCCATAGTGGATTCTGTCTGGAGACATAGTCAAAGTATTGCAATACTATGACTACATGTCATAAATTGTAAGCCCATGTGCGTGTGCAACATGTCTTTAATCATCCTGTCAGTTTAGCACATCAGCAGTTTCCTTGTGGTTCCATCTTGTCCTATCACAAGTTTGAAATTCACTACCTTTAGATTAATAGTCTCTGTTATCTTCTTGAAGCCAATACAATAAAAGATAAAAAATAATCTTCCATACTGTAATCATCTCTCTCATCTTCTATAACATCTCCAGCCCTTCTATACTCAATTACAAAGAGGCTTAGCAAATTCAGTTTGTAAGTAAAACATGAATTTTACAAATAAACGAACACTGACATTCAAAAATGTACACTCTGATTGGACAGCCCACTCAGAGTGCTTATAAGAAATTTAGAGTTACTCACAATCTGTTATTTTTTTCTGCACAAAGCAGTACAAAGTGAAAAAAAATGTTTTAACTATGCTATGCCATTATGAGTGCTTACTGACCAACATAAGTCCAGGCAACAAAGCTCTCAGTAGACAGAGACAGAGACATCTGCCAATTAAAAAAATAAATGATGGGTTGGAATGCCAGGATAGAAGCATCTGCAAGAATAGGGCACCCTGACACTTTTTTATTTTTTTTTTAAAAGCAACAGAACCTGCAACAATAAACATATACTGTGTGAGCATTGCCATGTACATACTACACGCATGTACAGTACATGATTTACACATTACAAGTAGAAAGGAGCTGCAAAAGAACACTAAAGTACATTTATACAACGACATTATTTAAAAGGGTAAGTCATTTCTTTTTTAAATAATGTCATTGTATAATAGTAATAATCCACTCTTGTGTTTGGGTATATCAGGATTTAGCCATGGTTAACTTTGTTTAATCACTCAGGCTTTGCCCTCGTGATCAAACCACACCAACCATGGGTAAATCCTGATATACCCACACAAAATCATGGATTATTTCTAAAGGATTCATGTGTAGTTTGGTCATTGTCCTATGAACCTTGTCTGTCCTAGTTACAGGACCATACATGTGGGCTGCAAAATACTGTACTCCATCCTCCAATCTGGGCTTTATTACTGAGATGTGCAAAGATAGCAAAGTAATTCCTGACCTAAATCCAACAAAACACATCAGATCAAACAATACAACTGTGTGCTGTCAAACAAATGTTACCACTGAGTGGGTTAAAGGCAAATCTGTTCTTCCATAGAAAGCACCCGGTCACTGTACAGAAACACATCTTTTATCAGTGAAGTTCCCACATATCTATAATGCTGAATTAGATCTCATCACTACAAATTTAGGCATGGCAATATGAAAGTTATTTTCCCAGCAGATATTTTCAGCTCTTCCACCACAGTTTGCATTAGTCTATGATAATTATCATTATGTATACACCTATATCACACACATGCGTCTGCACACAATTTGATGTTATTAGCATGCATGCCTTGCTAAACAGAAGGAGATACCACCATGTCACTGATATGTAATGTAAAGAAACAGGGATGCAAAATTCATTCTTGTGGGATACTATGGATCCAGAATTGAACCTTGTAGGACATTTTAATCTAACAACCACAGCAACCTCCATGGGGGCAGATCTTCTTCCACCTTTTCACTTTACCTCCAAAATTTAAACCATGACTTTTTCCATTCACAGTATAGGTGTTCGCCCTCAAGCTACCATGTTTTCAACAACAGACTGTGGTCTACTATATTAAAATCACTGCTAAATTTTTTTAAAAATTACCAAATGCAAACCTTTATCGGCTACTTCAGGGACATTCTCAAAGTGGTATAGGAAATTAGTGGCAGATGAAATTCCTTCCAGGTAGGTGTATTGATAGATCTCTCTGCCTGCTGTAACATTCCACCTATCTTACTAACATAGCTTTGATCAATGTTTTCATAACTTGGGCAACACAAATTAGCAAGCTTATTGGACCACAGCACTGTGGTTTCTCTGTGGATCCTCTACCTTTACAGGGGTAAGTACAAGGGCATTCTTCCCATCTGCCAGCTTGTCCTTGCCCATGAGCCACCCATTAAATATGTACTCCAAAATCTGACTGAAATAAAATCTCAGACCTTGCAGGAACTTGTTGGAGATGCTATCACAACAAAAAGCATTGGCAAAATTGAATTCCCCCCAAAAACTGTATAATATCATCTAAATGTATTATGGGTCTCTCCAGAAGATTTGTTGCTCATAGAACAGCTTAGATCAAATTGCTTATCTGTTACCATTTTATCTTATATAGTATCAATGGTGTCTATAAATATTCAACTCTTCTAACTCCATTAAATTTCTGTTTTCTGCTATGTAAAGATATATCTTTTTCATTACTCGCTGAAGACCCTTCTAAGAAGGGAAATCCATGATTTCTTAGAATCTTTTATTTTAATAGAAGACTTGATATATATTTTCCTCCTCTTCTGCTTCATGCTTTGTTTAATGCATCTACAAAACAGCATGTACTACTCCAGCTCTTACCAGGCAGTAACCTTTATACTGTATGTTGTTGTTTATCTGCTTTTTTACCTGCTGGCTAACACCAGGCCAATATCTACTGATATGCCATCCAGTCCTTATATATGATTAAAACTCACTTGCTCTGCAGCTGTTTTGCTTTATTGATCAATATGTCTAGCTGGCATTGCTATCTTTCCCTATTATCTCTCCTTTTCTATTTCATTGTCATAAACTTCATTTTCATACCTTTCCAATTTGCTTACTCCAATAAATGATAATATTATCTATGAAAAGGGTGACCCACTAATACTTTACACAGTTGTGCAGTGCACTCTGTTACTTAACCACAAGTAGTTCAGTTAGGCAATGTGTTACACCCATTTACCGTCTTTCAGCAAATCAGCATATAGCTTTGCTTTGGCTTGTGTTGAGAAAATTCACCACCTGAACCAGGCTAAATTGCTGGATGAACAGATTAACAGATTTGCTATAATTTTCCTTTACAGGTCCATGTTTGACACCATATTCATTTTGATAAATGGAAACTGCCAACCAGTGTTAGTCACTGTCTTCAATGGCAAGACATTGCTATGACTAAAAAATGCAGCAAGTCCTTTTCTGAAAAGTCCATGAATGTGTTTCTACCTATAGTATGTCTGTTTTCATCTTGTTTGTTTATTCCCAAACTCTAGCACTCATCTACCTAACTATAGCACCTTATCCTGCCACTTTTGTGCTGTCCAACCTTATAATAAGAACAACAATAATGCCTATTTGTTAACCTGGTAGGCCTATTGGACACAGAGTCAATTTTCAGGAGCAACACAGAAGTAATACCTGGTTAGTGATTTGTTCAAGGTCACACAACAGCGAAGAAGGACTGAGAGAATCAAACCCTGTATCATAGGAACCCCAGCTCACAACCTTAATCCTGTTCCCTCTACCAGATATTATACACACTGTTGGAACTGTAAGTTATTGAGCCTATTAGAAAGCAGTAACATGAGCCCCTACACTGGATCCCAAAATGTACATAGTATATTTACAGGAATATATGATGTGCTATACCTCACTTATGCCATGCAGTGCTGCAGTCTCTTTATTACTCAAGTTGTGAAATCTTATGATCACAAGATGAAAGACAAGCTTCATATTTTTTTTCTAAAATACAAACAATGCTTTTACTTATTCATTTCATATTCTGCACCACCTTTAGGCCTTATATAGTAGTAACCCACAGATTTCAGGACCATTTATTAAAATGTCTTTTTAATCTCACACAGTGATATGCTGTCTCTAAAAGTCAAGGGTGTTCGGTCTGTTAGTCAAGTGAAAACATCAGTCCCCCACTGAACTCTAAAATAGGTCCTAATAGTCCTTTAACAGCTTCAGTAGGTGCTCTATGCCTTACTTATACATTTCATAGTAGTACAGATTCTCTTTAAATATTAACTTTTTCTGACCTCTTACAAAAGTCAGTCAGTCAGTCAATCAATCAATCAATCAATCAATCAATCAATCAATCAATCAATCACACTTGTCCCTTACATTAAACCTCCAAGATGTGAACTTCATTTGCTGTTCTACCATATTTCTTAGCATGTAAACAGCACATTTTAAATGCATCTAATTCCAGTTACCAAAGACATTTGATTGTAATGTGTGGTGGTGTCTCTGGAGATATGTATACCTGACAGCCAGAGATTCACATCCTTAAATATTTGTTTATGTTAATTCAGCTTGAATGCCATCCACTAAATGATGCCCCCCCAAACTATTTACCATACTTCCAGAGAATATCTCCTACTTAACACCAGCCATTGTGGTGGTGCTGCGGTAGCGTTGTTGCCTCACAGTAAGACGTTGTCCTGTTTGATTCTCAGCTAAAGCGTCTTCTGTGTGGAGACATGCATGAATGGGCGTACCTTCGTTGAAGGTTGTATGTCAAGGTTGTCAACTCAGTACGTAAAAATCTACTGGCAATCATTAGCGGACCAGAGTTCCGCTGTGGCGACCCCTAACCGGGAAAAGCCGAAAGATACAACAACAACAACAACACCAGCCATTATAGGCACCAAAATCATGCATCAGTACAAAGATGTCTAACATATCTGTTTCATCACACATTTGTGTAAATATTTAAGTACCATGACTCTGATTAAAAAGACTACAGGATAAATCCCTAGATATCAGCACTTTGCTGAACACTAAGAGAACCTGATTATGCATTCCAAAGAAATTCTAGACTTGGTGACTTAGCTCACCTTTGAAGTCCAGGAATGAAAATCTGAAGAAAATAGTACCATACAGGAAACTGTTACAGTACAGCTCTGTTGTTTATGCGGCACAATAATCTGTTATATACTGCAGAGGTTGAAATGTAAATATTTGCAATTAGTGCTGTTTGAAACTTAGTGATGTTTCATATTATGTATAATGCATGTTGCTCTTAACAGATTTCATATTGCAATATCAAGAGCATGAAATCATTAAATCTTCTGCTTCTGTTTATGTCATTGAGATTAAAACAGGACTGCTGCTGAAAAAACATATACATAGTGACTATATGGAGGGACAGTTTGTATAATGCTGTTATATCTCCCTCTAGTGACCATCATATGTTTCACATTTCCTTACAGCAGGGACAGAAAGTTTAGACTCCCTTCAGCCCTTTTGTAGACTTAATGAAAAACTTTTTACATTGGTGTGCATATCACCCTCAAATCATTTTAATTAAGTTCTGAATATTAACTCCTGCTATCTATTTATATGAAACAGTAATTGAAACACCACTTGTTCAAAATAGAGAAAAAACAGTCTTATCATGTTTTGCCACCATCAAGAGTTGTAGATAAATAATGTAATGAATAAATAAACAGTATATGGATATACAAGTTATTTATTTTATTTCAGAAATTAAGCAGTTTTAACAGTGGGCCAACAATCTGCAGATTTATCACCTTTGCTCCTAACTATGAGCATCAATGCACAGCATGCCTCTCAACTGTCCAGATTTTTGCTTCATATTTTTGGCCTGTTCCTCACATAATTTATGGTTTTCTTGCAAATCACTGAGGATTGAAGTTACTAAATAATGACATAACATTTGAGTTTTGGACTTTAAATGCTTCAGAAAATGCATGCTAACTCAAGTGGTATTCTAACAACTATCTAAGTTTATTAAGAGCAATGATTAAAATATCTCCCTATTTTTGGGCCTTCGTCTAATAATTAGTAACAAACCCAAAACTGTTGTGGATAAGTCCCCATTACTTTAGGTTTTGACCAGATTTCTTTTGCTAAGAGGTAGGCTGCACAGTCTTGTAAAAGTCAAATTAACTACCAGTCAGACAGTACAACTCTAGTTATCTCTTCCTACTTGTTTAAACTGATCATGCTCCACTTCACTCCATTATATTCCTGTTAAGTACACTAATTCTGTCCAAAACCCATTATAACCTGTGTTCACACTCCAGCAAAGCACCAGTCCTGTAACGCCTGAAAAGTACACTCCACTGCAGTAGTTACTTCCCTTTGTTGTCCAGACGGAAAAGCTTGGATGCCCTTCTGACTTCTTTCAGAAGCCCTATAGACTATAAGCAAGTTACCAACTGTACAACTTCCTTAGAAAATCAAAGTGCAGCTGATTCACAAACTCTGAACTAGCATGACCTGTAACATCTGGTATAATATCAGGATGGATGAAAGAAAGAGACAAAGGCTAGTTGGTTATGATCAGCTTCATTGGCATGTATTTCAGACAGTGTCACCCAAGCAGTTTCTGGCGCTGTGTTTTACACGATGACCAGGATAAGTAAGCAACTTACACAGTGACTGCTTCATGATGTTCTCCTTCTGACTCAATGAGTAAGATGTTTGAATAACTATTATTTTGCCCTTTGCTACAATATCAGATATAAACTTTACACTTTGATTATTAATCCTGAGCTTTTTCTCACAGATTGTAATGAAGTCTTTCAGCTTTTCCCGGTTAGGGGTCGCCACAGCAGAACTCCGGTCTACTAATGATTGGCAGTGGATTTTTATGGTGCCGAGTTGCCAGCTTGATGCTCAACCTTCAAAGAAGGCAGACCCATACACACGCATGCACCTACCTGCACATCTTTAAAGTTCACTCGACCATGGGGAGGACATGCAGACTCCACACACAAGGTGCTCCAGCCAAGAATCGAACGGGACAACATCTTGCTGTGAGGCGACAATGCTAGTGGCTGCACCTGCACAGCCATTAGATTGTAATGAAGTGAGTCCAACAAATGAGTCCAATGAAAACCACAGGTCCAAAGATAAACACTGGTAATACACAGCCTAAGGCTCGAATATTCTTAGACATAAACCCCTAGGTAAAACTCCAAAATACTTGTGTAGTAGTAGGACAAGAATACAAAGCACCAGTGTAATAAGTAAAACAAATGTTATTCCAGGTACAAACAACTGGTTAACTACTTTTGTCCCATCAGGACTTCAGCAGAACCAATAAATGCTACAACACATGAAGTTTAAATTCACGCAGTTAATTGAACAAGGTTGTCAGTAAAGAAGTTGCTGAGAAAATTAGTAACAAATCCAAAACTGTTGCAGATAAGACCAGTACCTAAAACAAGCAAGAAGGAGCTCAAGAAAACTAAGAATAGGTTGGTGTGGGGTAAACGACAAATGAAAAAAAAGCACTCTTTAAAATATGTAAACTGTTAAAAATGTTTGAAAATACAAAGCATCATGCTTAAACTAGTCCAAGTGAAATAACTCAAAGTTAAAAAGAGAAAAAGAGAAAAAGTTTTAATACAAGCTGATAACATTGCACATCATTCTCCCATTATAGTCTGGTGGCCTTAAGCTTTAAAACAGGCAACATATATAAATGTTCATTTTAACCAGGGTATACTGAAGCATTTAATTTAAATTGCCAAAATAGCTTTCGGCTTTCAACCCTGGTTTCCCATGGGCCCGCTCATTTTTGACATGTATTCCTCTGAAGTGGAAGCAAATACTGAAGGTTTATGGCTGACTGAGTTTGCAGATAATTGCAAGCCGGGGGTTATCTTTGACTCCCCTGTAGACACTAACATTCTTCAAGAAGACCTATCTTTGGCTAACAAATAGTGCTAAAGCCATGGTCTTAAATTCAATGCTAAGAAATGCATAATTGTACCCTTTGGGAATCAACCATCCTGGTAATCACCATGTTGATAATACACCCCTAACGGTCAACCCAGTGGTCAGGGATCTGGCTAGGCACATAGACAGTACACTCACCTTCGAGAACCATGTGGTCACAGTGGTGAGAAAGTCTTTTTATGTTGCATAACTTATAAGTAAAGGCATGGCATCTACAGTGGATATAAAAAGTTTAGACACCCCTGTTAAAATGACAGTTTTTTGTGATATAAAAAATGAGACCACAATAAATCAGCTTATTGTATTTTTTTATATTTTTCCCCTAACAGATTTGTTTTTCAATTGAATTGTACAGGTTATAGGTCACATTAAAGGTGGGAAAAGTTTTGAAATTATTTATTGTGATCTCATTTTTTTATATCACAAAAACCTGGCATTTTAATAGGGGTGTGTAAACTTTTTATATCCACTGTATATCTAAAGAGGTCATTATCCTGCTGTACTCTACCCTTATCAGATGAGTCATAGAGTACAATTCTCCCTTTGGTATCTACCTAAACAGATATATGCAGCAGCTAGAGTGACCTCAGCGGTTCCTTAAAAAAGAATACAAGGCATAAAAAACATGTCTTACGCAGTGTGCTTTAAAGCCCTTTCCCTCTTCTCAGTCTCCTATAGATTGCTGATGTCTCTTATAGATTGCTGATGGGTGATCTATGCCTGGCTTGCATGGCATCTGCAAACCCCACACTTATGAATCTCCTGCACATTGATAAGTCAAACAGTGCTAGAAATACAAGGTCTACGGACCTGAATTTTGTCTATGACTTAAACACAACATGCTGGAGAGGCAGATATGTGGCCCGGAGACTGCCCTTCCTATGGAATAGGCTTCTCACCCAAGTGAAGCTGAGTTCATCTATTAAAAGCAACCTAGACCAGTGGATGGGGAATAAGAAATTTACACTGGGCCTGGCATCCATGTCCCTTATAGACATAGGTAGCTTATAAATGCCTAGCCCGCAATGTTCTATTTGGATACCGGACTTCGTTATTCTTTATGGAAAAGTTGGCAAGACTTAGAAAGGCCCCCAGATCATTAGCCTAGTGACAATCTATGATTCTATAAAGAATCTCTGTAGCACTTTATTTCTTCATGTAGAATAAATGATGAATAAATGGTAAACTCTTCCTCAGCTCAGAGTAACACTGAAATTTTTGCCTCATCAACACAGTAGTCTCTCTTCCACTATACTGAAACATGAAAAGCATTTCAATCATTCAGGGTTTCTTCTCCTGTGAGACTGAGCTCTTTCCTAAGTCTATTCAAAAGCAATTTGTCAGCTGTGTCTATTATAGACAGGGGCAATTTGTAGATGCCCTAAAACATAGGCTTATAACAAAGCCATTCTAGTCCATGGACATTGACAATTGGGATAATTGGGGCATGAATGGCTAGTGTTAAAAAGGCTCTAGGGCCATTATAATAGTAACCTCCTATGATCCTATTTTCCTAAATGCTGAACACTGTACTCTTCAGACTTCACAGAGATTCACATTGCAGTAAAGAAAAAATTAACTTCTGAATCCAGTAAAATACCATGAATGAAGAGAAAGATACAGTGACTTATTTTTATTGCATTTCTGGGAAAACAAACAACTCTCATTCTGTCTCTATGTAGTCTTCACAATGTGGAAAACATTCTTTCTTATCTTCTAACACCATACAACAATGTAGCATCTGGTATGGGTGAAAGAACAAGACAGGGAGAGAGACTAGTTAAATGAAGCCAGTTTTGGCAGCATATATTTCAGATTGAGTGAATGTATATGAAATCAGATCATGATATACACATTCTAATCTCATGGATACGTATAAACAACTAAGGCACACGTTCTGTAAAGCTACACACCTATATATTAGCTCATAGTCAAGAGAAATTAAATGGGCGGCCATGGTGGTGCAGCAGTTAGTGTTGCTGCCTCACAGCAAGAGGTTCTTTGGTTCAATTCTCAGCTGGGGTGCCTTCTGTGTGGAGTCTGCATGTTTTCCTGTGATCATGTTGGTTTCCTCAGGGTGCTCCAGTTTCCTCCCAAAGACATGCTGTAGGTGGACTGGACACTCTAAATTTGCCCTAGGTGTGCGTGCATGTGCCTTCTGTGGAAGGTTGGGTGCCGCGCTGGCAACTTGACACTGTAAAACTCCACTGTCAATCATGAGCATACAGGTGCTCCACTGTGGTGACCCCTAACCAGGAAAAGCCAGAAGAAGTCAAGAGAAATTAAATACTGTAAAAAGATTACTTTTTTAGGTCTGTATTATGAAGTAGAATTAACTAACAAGTGTCATCTAATCTAAATGATCAAATGTTATTTCCATCTTGCATACCTCTCAGCAAGTTAGCCCCCTAAATCAAACATAAGCTATGAAAAATTACAATGAAGGGGCAGTAAATTTTGCCAGTGTATACATTTTCACTGTTTGAGAGACTGATTCATATATTCACACCCTCTAGGGTGGCAATATGCATATATACAACCTAATAAAGTAACACTATATAAGAATGTCAATTATACAATGACTGCCTATTAAAAATTTGAAAATGTGCACACTGATTGGCCAGCACAACCAGCGTGCCCATTGTAAATCCCACACTATACCAACGGAAAAAGGTCCGGTCGCCCAGACTTTTTTCCGTTGGTATAAAGTGCCCCAAAACCTTTTTTTTTTTACAATTAAAAAAAAAGAGAGAAAATGGAGCAACGGAGACTTTCTTTTCTCCATTGCTTCCGTTTCAAAGCATTGATGTACTGGGTATGCGTAGGAACGCAAGTTCCATATGCATGTGCACTACATCAAAATGAAGAAGCAGTATATGACAACCAGCGGAAGAACAGTAATCCGCCATTATACAAAGATATTATTTAAGAAAAGTAAGTATTTTTTTCTTAAATAATGTTGTATAATAGCAATAACCGACTCCGTGGTTGTGGTATACTGAAGATTTGTTTGTTTTGCCCTCAATGATTAAACCACATCAGCCATGGGTAAATCTTCAATATACCACACCACGTCGTCAGTTATTGCTTAAATATTACCGTTCTTCTCCACTGTTACTGAACATGCTTTGTATGTTTGTATCTTGTTTGCATTTACCAAGTAGAACTTCAAATTTATTGTCAATGCATTTGCTAATTTTGTATGCCAATGCCAAGAATGAAATCCATTCAGTATACTTACTCGTTTGCAGTTCTTGCTTTTACTAAGTTCATATATCATTAATGGTATAATTAAAAAAACAAACACAGTCCCAAACTATTATAGAAGAAAGCACATGGAAGGCGGAACCCATGCAAAAATGCTGATTTAATGTGGATAAAGCAGAAGAAACACAAATCACTCTCACAATACTAATTATGGTCCTTGTGTTAAGCGCTTTTGTTTCTGATCAATCAGAAACTTCATCAGAAGTCTATACTCATTTCATGTCTGGCTACCTTAAATTCCTTAATGGCCAACAATTTTTTGGTTTCTGTTTCATGTATTCATCCTAGATACTGTAGACAAATGCCAACAGTACCAGCGATTAGATCAGTCAACTGGCAATGTACTCCATGAAGGCAATTTTTCATTAATTCATTGCTATGTTTCAGCTGAACTAATAAGAGTAGAAATCAAAACTACCATCAGTCATAGCACAGCAGTGGAGCAGATCTGCTGCAGCCCTTAACCCTTAAAACTGTAGTACTCATTTTAAAACAAAGTAAGATATACACAGTTAAAGACATTCTGTTATGCCCACATGCTTCAAAAGTATGTTATTGTGGATTGTATATCCCATGCTATGTCTGAAATAGGTATTCGGTAGATCATTGCATTACCCCAGTAAATAAGTTCAAATAAAAATAAATGAAATAAGTTACATTGTCAGAATTTTTCTTGTAGATTTTATTTTCATGGAACAGAGCAGTGGTTCAAATCTAAGCAAACTATGAGAGTTGTACTTTTAAATGTTATACCCCCTGATCAGACCAGAAATATTTCAGTAACCAAACCATGTTATTAATACACAACAGCATAAAGCCATAGCAGAGCTCACAAAGTGAGTCAAACACACCAGGCCTTAATTTGTAACTATTTTCTTATCCTCTGTATTTAGTAGGAAACAGTTCTGACCAAAATAAAATATAAAAGGTGGTTTCTAACAGGATCAAGTATCCATCCCAGTACAACAGTGTGTATTATAACACAGCCTTAAACTGTAGGAGGACTGGACACTTGAGATTTATCTTTCTTGGGGAAGGGGACTTCTGAAAATAAGGTGCATAGCTATTATTCAGAGAAGAATTATTTCACACTTTCTATTGCTGACAGTCAATCATATGAGTGAAAAACTTCATTGCTGAAGTCAGACATTTCACTTTCCCTGACATGCAGTGTCCTTGGAGTTGAAATTAATAACGTTCATGGGTGCAAAGTTGAAGTATTCTTGATGTAGAGTGTGACATATTACCCAACAGAAAATGGTGTTATTGTATGTTTTGGACACTTGATTGCCAATGTTGTGGAGTCAGTACACCACGTCAAAAAGCAAACAATCAATCAATAGTTATATATTTGTAAAATCTATCTTTTATGTCTTTGTAAATAGGCAATGTTAAGTGAGACTTGTCATTTCTAATCCCTGTAGTCCTGACATGATTAACACAAGATACAAAAGCAAATGTATTCTATTTTTTCTCACTTTGTTCTCAATGCCTCTGGACCATTATCCCCCTCCCAGCCAAGTGACCCATTATAGGTTCACAGGTTCATGGGCCTATACTAGGCTAATGATCACAAGGGTCTTTATAAACTTAGCCACACAAGCCAACCCAATTGCATCCCCCTTGTAATATGTATCTTAATTGGAAAGGAATGTTTGTTAGGAGGGGTATGTTAGTTAGGAGATTGCTAAAAAATTATGTTGTGAGCATGTTATTTAAGGAATGTTTACTGTTTGGCCTCTGTCTACAGGAGACATGGGGGCCACCCCAGGGATTAATTTATGATTACTCATCCAACGTTAGCTAGGGAATGTTTACTGTTGGCCTCTCTCCTTAATGTACATTGGGGCCAGCCCAGGGATGAATTTACAATTTCTCATCCAATGGTCAAGGTTACATTTGAATAGGATTAGGAATGGATTCTGCTTCACATTGATGGGCAGCCTATTCATAGGTTCATAGTTTCATAGGTAGGTACTAGGCTATTAACAGGTAGGTACTAGGCTATCGGCCTTGGGGCCTATATAAGCTTAACCAAAAAGGTTGCCTGGCTTTCGCCACCCAAGAAAATTATTTTCCTGTGCCCCTGTCAAGCAGTGCCACAGAAGTGATCCCTGGGTGAATTTTCTATTTCACATCCAGTCATCAAGATTTTTGTTAAAGAGGGCCAATGAGGAGCTTTGCTTGACATGCATGGGTACTTTGTTCCAGAGTATGAGAAGTCTCTAGGACAGAAATCTATCCCTCCAGCATGTTCTGTTTATTTTGGTGACAAGGTTTAGGTCCCTGGAGCATGTGGTTTGGAGAGATTGGGATTTCCTTAAGTGTAGCATGTCCAACAGCTCTGGGTTTGACATAGCTTTGTATGTTAGGCAGAGATCGCCTCTGAGTAGGCAATATGCGACAGAGTAGAGCTGGAGTTTTTTGACATGGTCTGTGTATGGCATCTGTTTGAGGCTGGTAATAATCTTAGTGAGGTATTTCTGTGGCCTTTCCAATTGTTGTAGGTGTCTTGTGAGATACATGCCAAACGGGGCATTGTACACTATAATGGGTCTGATGAAGGATGAGTAGAGAGGAGCAATGACCTCCTTTTTTCTAGAGGAGAACCTTTTTATGATGAGGTGTGCCATGTAGAAGGATTTCCTGACTACTGTGGTGATGTGGTTATCAAAGGAGCAAGGGGATCCTTTGAAACACATATCTGTCTCAACAACATGTTCTCTTAATGTTGCAAGCAAAGTTCAAATCCCTGAATCTAGTGTTTCTACTGCAGCTCATTTTATGGATGTACAAAAGCTCCTTCAGGGTTGCACCTAGGGATGCCTTATAGGCCAAGCACAGATCACCTCTCACCAAAACTATAGGAAACCAAGTAGAGAGACAGGGCTGTAAGGCAATCTATATAGGGCAATGTGTTAATACCCTAGACTTTCTTGGTGAGGAACCTCTGTGGGCATTCCAGCTATTGCATATGCCTAGTCATGTACATGCTATAGGGGGGCACTGAACTCAATGATGGGTCTGATAAGGGCTGGGTAAAGTGGTTTTATAATTTCCTTGGACCTGGATGCTATACCCTTACTTATTAGCTGGGCAAGATAGAAAGATTTTCTTACTACCTTGGCTATGTGTTGGTCAAAGGCCAGATTACTGTCTACATATGCTCCCAGATCTCTAACTATTGGATCAACTTTTAGGGGTATCTTGTCAATTGTGTAATTTGCCTGGGTGAGCATTTTCTCAAAAAACACTATAATGCACTTCTTTGCATTAAGTTTTAATCTGTGTTTCTAGCACCTGTCCTTTGTCTGCATTAGACCCTGTCACAGGTGTTAGCATCATGAGGGGAATTTATGATAGATCCCAGTTTGTAGTCATCTGCAAACTTGGTGAGCCAGGAGCTCTAAACCTCTGGGAAGTAGATGTCAAATAGAAGCAGCTCCAGCACAGAGCCCTGTGACACCCTGCTGGTGACTGCCTGTTGGTGGAGGTGGTCTCATCAGTCCTGACATCTTGAGTCCTGTCTGTGAGCCATCTGGCAATCCAGTGAGTTATGTAGGGATTTACCCCTAGTTGGTGAGTTTGTCCACAATAGCTGAGTGGGTTATTGTATCAAATGCCTTAGCCAGGTCTAGTATAAGCATTGCTTAAACATAAATTCTAAGCAAGAATTAGCGTAGCTAAGCAGATTTGTGCACTAGTAAGCAGTGCTTAGCATCTACCCTTTAAGCAATGCTTAGACCAGCTCAGTGGGTTTGCCCAGCACTTAGCTTAGCTTAGCATATTCAAAACCATCCAGTCATGGCAAAGGGTGGGAAATCAGCCATATTTAAATGTTACAGGTGGGAATACAGCTCATAACTGGTTGTAGCTCCCACTGTAGGCACTATGGCTGGTGTTGGAGAGGGTGTGCACTTTTGGGCACAGCGCTGGAGAATACAGGAGTCCAAGGTCATGGTAGGACTCCTTGTAAAAAACCATGATAGGAGACTGCTGTAGGACCAGTACCAGGGCTCCTAATACAAAGCGAAGGCCTGGGAAAGTCTCGCCCATGATTTCACCAGTGCCACTTGCATCCCTCGGACTGGTAAGCAGGTCCAGCACCACTATGCTGACTTGAAGCAGAGGAAGAGGGAGCTCTTGGATCAGTGGGTCCAAGATGCGTGGCAGAGGAATGATGTCCCAGATGTGTGTAAGTATTCATATCAATAACTGTTTACCAAAGTCTGGCCTGTGTATGTGATGGATAGGTATGCATAAATGTTTATCTATCTTCTTTACAGCTCCAGCTGAGCAGGCTGTGAACCATGAAGCCCATACAAGCAGGCTGCAAAGGCTGCATCACGAGGCTGGTGAGTAACAATCTAGCTTGTAGTATTCATACCAAATAAATATAAAAGAGTAGAATGTCACGTTGAAGTATTAAAAATGGGTATGGTTTGTACTGAATAAACCAGACAATATTACAGTAATAGTCTCATATAGGTTATATTTAAATAAAACTGTAACTGCCTGTCAATAAAATTCAAAACCCAGGACTGGTTCTGTGTACTTCAGTATTGTATGTATTGAAATGTGTACAGGTTATGCATAGCAACTATAGCTCTGAAAGTATTAAACAATCATGCCTCATCTGACAATGTTAGTGCCTCTGTAAGACATAAGATTAACTGAAGTAGCCATCTCCAAGTCCGACTTCAGACCAGTGATGAGTGGAGTACCACAGGGTTCGGTCCTGGTTCCTCTCCTGTTCGGCATCTACTTCTCTGAAGTGCAGGCCAACACAGGTCTTTGGCTAACAACGTTCGCAGATGACTGCAAACTGGGAGCCATAATATGCCAAGAAGTGCATTGTTATCCCCTTTGGAAAAAACTCAGTACCCATGAACTACCACATAGGCGGTAGCTCACTAAACACTGAAAGTGTGATAAGAGACCTAGGGTCATAGGTGGACAGTAGTCTCTCCTTTGATAACCACATTGCCACAGTAGTCAGGAAATCCTTCAATTTGGCACACGTCATCACAAAAGGGTTCTCCTCTAAAACAAAGGAAGTCATTGTTCCTCTCTACTCATCCCTCATCAGACCCATTATAGAGAACAATGCCCCATTTGGCATGTATCTCACAAGGCACCTAAAACAATTGGAAAGGCCACAGAAATACCTCATTAAGAGGATTACTGGTCTCAAACAGATGCCATACATAGACCGTCTCAAAGAACTCCAGCTCTACTCTGTTGTATATCGCCTACTCAGAGGTGATCTCTGCCTAACATACAAAGCCATGTCAAACCCAGAGCTGTTAGACATGCTACACATAAAGAAATCCCAATCTCTCTGAACCACATGCTCCAGGGACTTAAACCTTGTCACCACAATAAACAGAACATGCTGGAGGGATAGATTCCTCTCCCAGAGAATTCCCAAACTCTGGAACAAACTACCCATTCATGTCAAGCAAAGCTCCTCATTGGCCCTCTTTAAGAAAAATCTTGATGACTGGATGGGAAATAGAAGATTCACTCCTGGCATCACTTCTGTGGCACTGCTAGACAGGGCACAGGAAAATAATTTTCTTGGGTGGTGAAAGCCAGGGAACCTTTTTGGCGAGGCTTATATAGGCCCCAGAGCCGATAGCCTAGTACCTACCTATGAACCTATGATATGAAATGTTCCATGCACCAAGATCTGATATTTGAATACTAATGTTGTGTTAACCACTGTATTCCACACTGTGCTATGTCAAAAGGTATGTATAGGAATGTGTGTATAAGAATGTTATAATTACAAGGTCAGATTGTACAACCAAGAGAGAATTAGACAGAAAACATTCAAGGAAGAGACAGCAGTTTCTCAATAACGTGTTCTGATAAAACACAAACTTATTGTATTTTTTCCACAAATAGCCACAGTTCGAATCCCAGGAGTGGTAGTAAGCTGTATGCATAATTGCACCTAAGATTTTGTGAATATGTGTAGAAACAGTCAGGTAGTGCTAACAGAAATTTCCTTCACAGGTTTGCCAGTTAAGAGAAGGTATAAAGTAGCTATAAGAAGGTTGTAGTTATACTGTGTCCAACACTCACAGTCCAACCCCAAGGCTGCAAATGACAGCAAGATAAGTAAATGGTCTCCCCCAAGAAATGTTCAAAAGTGTCATGCTGTCACAGCTACTAGTCCCTGCTGCCAACAACTAGGGTGACCGATAGAAATCAAGGCAGAGTATGGCAGTAGCACACACACACACACACACACACACACACACACACACACACACACACACACACACACACACACACATACTAGCACATATGTAACCCTGACTATGTGAATATGGGTGGAAATAGTCAGGTAATGTTAACAGAAATCTCCTCCACAGGTCTGCCAGGTAAGAAAAGGTATAAAGTAGCTATACGAAGGCTGCAATTATACACTGTGTACAAACATACCACTGCTCAACCCAAGGCCATAGTTTGTTGCAATAATACCTGTAGAATAATGATAACAGCAATAATCATTGAAGCTGTGATCACTGCACGAATCTACATTTGTTAATTGACATCTCTCTCTCTCCCCCACCTTATCTTCTCCAATAATCTAAACCAGTGGTTCCCAAACTTTTGTGTCCCAGGGCACCCTAAAATTTTTTTTAGACCAGCCATGGCACCCAATATTTTTTTTTGTCAGACAACACTATCAGAACATTTGAAAACTCTTTGGAATAAATATTTTTTAATAATGGGACTATATAGAAACAGTGTAAACACAAAAAATGCAACACAACTTCAGATTAACATTACGCATTGAGTCAATACATTTATTTAAAATCACAAATTAATGAGATTGATGACTCTGCATACTACGTGATAAATGCTCAAGTCTGGCCGGAATTTTCGACAAGCATATTCTCAAATCGTTTTCTACATCTCGAAGTCTCTCTCTCTGCTTACTTTTTATGGAAGTCATCGCAGAGAATGCTTTTTCACACAGGTAAGTGGTGAAGAAAGGCAACAGTACCTCAATGGCTTTTGCTCCAATGTTGGGATGTTCCGCTTCAACTTCAAGCCAAAACTGTGCCAAATTAACTGAGTTAAATTTGAGCTGCAATGATCTGTCTGTTTCAACATCGATTAACTGTTCCTTCTCTGTTAGTGAAAGACCAGTCAAATTCTTGTGCTGATGAAAAGGGTTCCTAACCCAATCTTTGTCAGATGTATCAAGAGATGGGAAGTAGTGCTGAAGCTGCTGTTTTAGTAAAGCTAAATGTTCAAGAATCAGGTCGCGTAATGCAACTCCTCCAGGATCAGCTCATGCTGCATTTGGAAACATGTGAATTGAAGTTGCTGTTTCTATTTCCTGTTGCCACAAATCAATTTTATGCTTAAATGCTTCCAGTTTGTCGGTGACGGAAAGAATGTTAGCATCAACACCTTGCATACCTAAATTCACTGAATTCAGGACTTCAAATATGTCAGCAAGGTATGAAACTTTACTGGTCCAGGAGGAATCAGACAGTAATGTTGCAAATTCATTGTGTGGTTGATTTTGAAGAAAAAATGTTTTCAATTCAAGGTGAAGTTCGCAAACATGTGCGAGAACTTTTCCCCTGGAGAGCCATCTGATATCATTATGTAGCAAAACAGTGATATAATCAGAACTCATATCTTTACACAGTTCTGAAAACAGTCGGCTTTTGGCTGGATGCGACGATGTAATTAAAAATTCGCACCACTTCACGTAAGACAGTATGTAGATCAGATGGCAGTGTTTTACTTACAAGGGCTTCCCTGTGAATGAAACAGTGCGTTGTGGTTATGTTTGGATTAGTTGCTTTTGCCAAACTCAGGAATCCACGGACACATCCTGTCATAGAAGGAGCTCCCATCTGTGCAAATTGAGGTGCACCATTGCCATAACAATCCATGTTGCTCAAAAAATGTGCATACACACTTAAATATGTCTTCTCCACGTGTCTGAATTAGCTCTCTGCAAAACAGAAACTGTTCAATAAGTGACTGTTGATTTGGATACCTTACAAATGCCATTAATTGCGCTTTACCACTGATGTCTGTAGATTCATCGAGTTGGAGAGAGAATCTCTTGCAGATTTTGAGCTGGTTGCAAACACTGTAATTAATATCATCAGACATAATTTCAATTCTTCGTGCAACAGTATTGTTAGATGATGGTATTTTTGCAATAACTTTCTCTGCCTCATCACCTAACATTGTTTTCACCATCAGCCGACATGCTGGCATTATCAAAGTCTCCACAACAGTATGTGGCTTCATGCTTTTGCAACTAATTCTGCCACTTGAAAGCTGGCAAGTTGCGCTTTGTCAGAAACTGTAACTGCTTTTGTAAAAAACTGAACCTGTTTATGTTGAGATTGTAGCAAGCGTTTAAAATAAAGTTGGTCTCTCTTAGCAGCAGCAGGATGTTTTGTTGTTTTAAATGGCGCTGCAGCTTACTGGGAACCATGGCTTCATTTGATAAAAGTTCGTGGCATATAATGCAACATGGGTGTTGCATGCCCTGTTTCTCCACAAATGTAAAACCATAATTGACATAATTATCTGAATAAAGCCTTGTTTTCTTAACAGCAGAAGCCTTGGCTTTTGGCTGTTCAGCAATCATACAACTTCCACTGGTACTCTCACAGTTACTACTTTCATCTTCCGAAGTGTAATCCACTTGATGCTTTGAGGTAGAGGCCATTGTTACAAAAAAAACAATACTTATTTAATGCGCAATTCAACTTCTCTCTTCACCTCTCTTACAACAAAGTTCACGTAATCACGCACAGTGTTGCCCGATTGTTAGTTAGGTGCAAAAAATTATTTGGTTTATAATTGGTCCAATCTTAGATTTGAACAAGCTGATTGGCTGTTTGCATCATTCTGGTTTATCATTATCCATTTGAATCGGAGCATGCATTTTAGTGTGACTTGACATTTCCGTACTTTTTGTTATTTTGATGTGCATGGTGTAATAATCTTTATAAGTATACTTTCATGTGATATTCAAGTTTAGCTTTTAACTATGGAGACTGAAGTCACTAAAAAATAATGACAAACATTTGAGTTTCAGAAAACGCACGCTAAAACAAAACCTGCAACTCCAGCAACCTTCTAAGTTTATAAAAGCGATATTTAAAATCTGTCCCTATTTTGGGGCTTTTATCCAGAATTCTTGTGCCAAGGGGTTGACATATGTGTTTGCATTTTGATAAGATGGTCTTCTTGGGTAAAACATATAAAGAGGGCAAGGAAGATTTACACATGGACGCAAACAGTACACTACAAAAAAGTGTATGCACACTCAAAATTACTCAGAGCTCCCCAACAACAATAACAACCAACAGTGATTCTGACGTCTGTCTGTTTGCCACATGGCATGTGGACTTTCAAGCCATGAGCGTTCATACTCGACACATACAAACAAGCAGACAAAGTCATTATGCAAACTAAACACTGGCGCACTGCAATAATTATTATTATTTTCAACAAACGCAAGTCCGATAACCATAAACAGCTTAAAAGTCACAAAAAGTAGGTTACAAAGCAGTCGTACGTTACAACTAATATCCTATGACTGACTACACCTAAAAATGAAACCTTTGTGCTCCAAATCACCCCACCAACTGTCCCACCCCCCAACAGGAACTGCCCCTTGACTCCCTCCTTCAAAGTTCTCATATTAAAACGCGGTAAAGCCAAAAAAAACATTGAACTTACACTTTCCGGGACAGTTCGGAAAACAGTCTATGATCCTAAAAGAATCTGACGGAGAAGGTAAACAAAAATTGCCTTATCACCTTGAGCCAGGCTCCGGCTGTAAGGTATCACCGCTGAAAATATTATTTTTGCTTTCCCTCTGATAATTTCCTCTTGGTTTTCAGTGCTGGCTATCCTGCTCACTGGACAAACGGTCCGGTACTGGATAAGGAGCTCACTGCTTGTCCCGCACTGGTTACCATCCCGTCGCTGCCGCCTGCAGCTACTGTTTGCACCAGTGCTATCGCTCCTTGTTACCTGCTCTCTCTTCGTTCCCCCCTCACCACCCCTTAAAGGTGCAGGCTGGAAACAGCTGACGGGGGAATGAGCGGAGCTCCAGAGCTAACTGGAGAAAAAAGCACAGTTAAAGGGCCAGGCACTCAGTGTCGTGCTTCCATAAGCGCCTCTCCCCACCATGGAGGAAGTGATTGGCATGCACACAGGAGGAACGCCTGGCGGGAGACACAGCAGCACCTGGAATGGTTGAGTGAAACGGAAGTTGGGGCTTGCCATGGACTAAGCTCGGAAGTTTGGCATTACCTCAGTTTATTCTGAGTTCTCAGCATTTTTGATGGTATTTTTTTTAAACATTTTTGGCGGCATACCAGGAATCTTTGCACGGCACCCCAGGGTGCCGTGGCACCCAGTTTGGGAACCTCTGATCTAAACACACAAATGAATGGGTATGTTTTTCACCAAACCTACCATTGGGACATGTCTCCTATAGTTCTACAAATGTTGAAATGTTTTCCAATTAATGTTCCCTGTTCAAATGCTATCACTGGTGGCCTGTTGCTATCAATGTAACCTGCATGCTGGTGTAATGCCCACTGTGGTTCCATATATGCATGTGTTCTGTTTGCTATGCAAATGTTCCAAATCTGTTGTTTTGGGTTAATGGGAATACTCATGCATGTTTTTATAACTAATCCTGGAATGCATTTACCATTACTAGCCAACATATGTTCTAAAACTGCAACACCATAGGATGTCTGGGAAGGCTGATCCCAGCAGATCCAACTCTCCTGCTTCATCTAGCCATGGCACTGGGCCCTAGCATGTCTGGGAACCACCCCAGGAACCCCTCATCTGCTGGTCCTGCATCACTTTCAGGTGGAACTATCTCAGGAGATGGGGCTCGTTGCCCCCAGGTGTGGGAGCAGCCAGGATCCTGTCACCCGAAGCCAGGTCCGGGGACTGGTCCATAGCGAGCTCCACAAAGAATTGGGAGGTCTGCTATGCCAGCTTGTGGGCTGCATGGCCCATTTAAAGGGTCAGCCTGCCCCTGCTGCTCAGCCTCCAACACAGCCACCTTTAGGGCCATGAAGGTGCAGTGATGACTGCCTATAGGTGGGGACCTCAGTCCCACTGTATCCATCTGGGGACTCGTGTGCTTCCATTTACCAAACACCCCTCCTCTTCCAAGGTGTTTACCTCCTATGTGTCATATACCGCCCCTGTATGCTGCCTTGTCTGTCTTCCTACCCAACCTACCTCCCCAAATATACCTACTATCCTTCCCCACCATCCCACTCTCACCTTAGAAAAAAAAGGGCAATCTGTTCCCCCAAATAAAATGTCACCCCATACATAGCTGTCCATTTTGCACACATGTCCACTGGATACATGTAATCTGGTCTAATTGGCTGACTAGTAGCCCAAAGTAATGCATCACAGATACGTCAGGTACAACTAACAGTGGGTAAGACTGCAGTCCAGGTTGTAGCCTGCTATACATCCCCACCATGTCCCAAGACTACCACTCCACAGTCCTAATATTAAGGTACAACCCAATACCCTTATACTGGGGGACTTTAACTACCCCTCCATTAACTTGGAAAATTACTGATGTACCAGCACACTAGCTCAACGTTGTCTGGAATTCATAACTTCCAATGCCTTGGACCAACTCATTATTGCCCCCAACATGGGCAACAACATCCACGACCTGATCATTAGTAACATGGGTGACCATTGCCATACACCAGAACTCAACCCCTCACTGGACAGATCTAACAACTAGCCAATCACCATGGATATCCACATCCCACCCTCACCCCCTGTAAAGGAAACCACTGTGAAAAACATATCCAAAGCTAATTCTGGCCTGCTAAAAACAGAGCTGGCTAACCATGCAAATGGAAAATAGGTGCATAACTGCTGAATCATGCACCAATGCACTGTATGAACACATACACAAGTGCATAGAATGGGCCATACCAAACAGAAACAAGATGCTCTCCTCCAAAAAAAGAAAGCCAGTCTGGTGGAACCCTAACATACACAAATTCTACAACAGAAGGAAGAAACTGTTGTAGAGAAAGGTGAAGTCCCAAGACTGGGAAAACTCCCTTATTAGCCTCAGCACAAAAATGAGATCCCTCATCAAAACCTCTAAAGCTAGCTACAAAAACAACATTGTAGCTGATAGTAAAGACAACCACAAGGCATTTTATAGTTATGTCAAGAACCTACATGGCAATGCTCATATCTGCTCTGAGCTACAGCATACACATTCCAAATAATAAGTACACACTATGCTGCTGCAAAATCAAAATTGGCCATACACAATGACCAGACATACACCAATCTCTTAGCAAAATAATTGAAATGACTGAAGAGAGCACACAGAAAATCAACCAGCCAGTAATCCACACAAATTATTACACTCTGATGTCTTGGACAAAGCCTTCAAGTAGTACAACACCACAAAACACACTTGCCTTGAATACAAGAATTAGTTAACACTTGATTACATATTCAATTCAACAGCCTCCAATTGCATTCCTAATTTAACCCCCTAGGTGAAGACGTATCATATGTTAAAATGTAAATTGATCCTTTACATAACATTGGTTCATTTCTAACTGTTCCATCGAACTGACAAACAGACTGTTTACAAAACAGTGCCCTGTAACCCACTACTGTCCCCATGGTGACATGTATCAAAATATACAGCTATAGACCTTTTCTGTTTCATATTAGTAATATCTCTCACATGTTCTAACAGCCTAATTTTAAAACATTTAATACTTCTCCCCACATAAAAATGTGTTACAAGGGTATCTAAGAGCATTCTCTATACACCGACCTCTTGACTGTACAGGGTTACCCATGTTGTCCAGCCTTTGCCCTCATATATTTGGTTCCTACCCCACAACATGTGAGGGATTCCACAATATCACTGGGATGATAGCAGGAATAACAGCACTAAATAATGATAGACCATACCTATCAACTTCTTACTGCATGACATCTGGACAAAGCCTGGCATATAAGTGGAGGACAGAGGCCCACACACAGGGCCATATTTGAAATAGTTCTCTTATACACTGAGAAAGTTGCTGGTATTACAAGATTTGTTGCAACATATCCTTTCTGAGGGATATGAAGTCAGAAACACAAATTGATGTTGCCATTTATTGATAGCAATCACCAGAGTATGCCGCTGATTTGACAAGGACAACACCTGTCTGAGGAACACACCAAACATAACAGGCAAACCTCTGGCCATTATGTGTATAGCCCTACAGTTGAGAGCTATGCAGACACATAACTTTGTCAGACTGAGATCCATGCAGAACTAGCATGTACACACAAACCCTGTAAAACTAGCAGTATTCAAAGAATATAACAGCAATACTCACATCCTGTCCCTAAGTCTGGAAACTTATAAAAACATTTAGTTGGCCTGTGTCCACAAGACTTGTTGTAAGAGGTATTCCCACCTGCTGTCTGTAACACTGCTGCCCACACACCTCAAGGATATCTTCTTTACAAGAAAGGTAAAGGGGACAATGCCCACATGAAATAGTCAATTATAGGAGTGTGTTGTCATGACATTGGCTATTGGAAGAACTACACAGCTGCTCTGCATGCAATTAGCAAGTGGGGAACACCAATTAGTGCACAGACCATCACCTGGTCATGAGCACCACCTACAAAAGTCATGCTGCCACTTATTCAAACCAGCTATATCCCTGTAGTGCAAAGAGAGAGAGAGATAGACAAAGAAAACAAATAAAAACAAAAAACGGAAAACAGAAAAGAGAACAACAAAAAAAGTGTGTGAAACATGTAAGCATGTAACTGAATGTAGTACTTGGTCTGTAATAATGGGAAATATGATTTTGAAAGAATATATGTCCCAACAAGACTTGCTGTACTACTGTCCTGCTGAACAGCTGCTATGGCCATTCCATCTGGCCCTCTCTGCAGTGGGAGAGATCACAGCCATAACTCCCAACTGTACAGATCTTCACAGAATGCCCAGATTTTCCCATCATAGTTTTTTGTCTGTTCCTCCTGAAATATGTACTTTTCTGGAAGATAGCTGAGGATTGAAGTCATTAAGTAATGACAAACACTTGAGTTTAAGACTCCACATCCTTAAGAAAACTCACGTTAATGCAAAATGTATTATTCTACAAACTTCATAACAGGAATACTTAACATCTGTCCCTATTTATCCCCCCATCATTTTAGGCTTTGTCCAGATGTGATGCACTAAGAGGTTGTGAGAGAGGATCACAGCTCAGGAGCCTGACTCACCCTGGGAAAGGACAGCTCACATATGACAACCGCTGGGGTGTCTGTCAAACAGTTGTGACTGTGCCACTGCTAGGCCAGTTAATGGGATGTTGTCCATATCCACATGTTACCTGTGAATATGAGTATGACACATCTTTGTCTTGTAAGTCTAAGAGACCTATATAGGGCATGTGTATAGTAAAGTACTGTTGCAGATGTGTATTGAACTGCATGTCATATAAATAACATCCAACTGTACAGTGCTCTGCTGGACAATAAGCACATTTGTGACTGATATCTGTAGTCACATACACATATACATGTGTTATGTCAGCGAAACCATTGGCAAGTCTGTGAGTAATGACAACATAACATAATAGCCTACTTATGACTGTTGGACATCTTCCAGGTTATCACAGTGATGTCAAAGCCTACTGTGCAATCAACTTACTAATGTATGGTGGAGCTATATTAATACAGAATCAATACTGATGTCCCTTTTGCCACCTATGTATGTGTGCCATTGCCAAGAAGTCCTGCTATAATAGGTTGAGAAGTATGATTGAGCAGCAAGACTGTAAGTACAGTGTGCCATACTAACATAGAACAGAAATGTAAAACAGGTATCCCTGAGCACATGTATGTATATGTATGTTCAGCTGGAAGGCACAAAACTAATAACATGGGTTTCAAGCAGTTAGGTAAATAGGTTGTGCATGTTGCACATGTGTGTAATATCAGTGTCAGTGCATACAGCAGACATAAATGTGTACAGCTATTGGTTGTTGCATTGCCGTGACACTGATATGGGTACTAGAGTAGGCATGATTATCAGGTAGTATTTGGAGAAGTGTCCAACTGTGTTATGACCCTCTGTCCATGCCTACCACTAACAGCTATATCAACACCTATACAGTGGATATCAAAAGTGTACACACCCCTGTTGGAATGCCAGGTTTGTGTGCTGTATGACAATGAGACCACAGAAAATCATTACAAAATGCTTCTCATCTTGAATGTGACCCATAACCTGTACAATTCTATTGAAAAACAAACAAAGCTGTTTCAAGGAAGGTGAGCAACTATTGCCAAGTGAAAATGTGGCATGATGTTAGAGTCTAAACCAAGATGAATGAATGATGTAACCATCTCAACAGGTGCTTACACAACATATTAGTTTAATGGTCTGCACATTTATTCAACTGGCTTATTGTTCTGATTATTTCCTTTTGTTTTCACAGACCAGATGGTTATGTTTTCAATTGAACTGTACAGGCTATAGGTCACATTAAAGGTGGAAATTGTTTTGAAATGAGTTATTGTGGTGTCATGTTTCAATTGCACAAATACCAGGCATTGTAACAGGGGTGTGTCCACTTTATATCCAGTGCAGCTATATAGATTCAGCAGTATCTGACCTGTAAAACCAGCCTCCACCAAGGTAGAGTAATTCCCTTTGGTGGACAGCAGCAATACACAAACCACATAATAGGTTGCTATATTGGCTGTATGGGGACACATAGGTGCAGGCAACAACTTGGAAGCAAGGCCACCTCAATATGAGCAGGCATGTAAGTTAACAAGTGACTTCCTGTAAGGCTGACTATAACTATAAATCAGACATATCCACACCACCAAGGACAATTGCAATAGTGTCTCCACATACGGTGTCAGTCTCAGAGGCAACAACACAATTCACCCTGTATGCGGGGTAAAGCACACCTTATACACACATGCCATGGATATAGGCAACCTGCATCAGACAGGTTAGGGGGGAACATCACCACCCTGTCCACCCCATTTGTATAGGGGGATATGCACATCAACCACATTCCTCCCCTCATCAGTAGTAAGCATGTACATATTGCCTACTGATGGTAACAACAGCAAGTTTCCATGGGGCATAATAACATCACTATCTGCCTCCTACATGAACTCAGGCATGTGCTCACAGCTCCATCACACACCACAGTCAAACACAGACCTGCCACCATCCACACAACATCCACATGGAAGATGGCCACTGTCATCTCTCTACACAGAAATGAATGGAGAATACAGGATTATGCAATTAAGTGTCCAACATCGGGGGGAATGAGATAGCTCAAGGCCAGGAGTGTAATGCAAGCTGCTATAGCCATGATAGATTAGAGGGTTATGGTGTAGTTTGGATTATTTGAAAGTAATATCCACTGTTGATGTGCAATTTGACAACCGTATGAGGTTCTGTGACCGTTTTTCCTGTTTATATCTTCCAGGTAACATGCAGAGGCCTTGCCTCCTGGCATTCTCTTTCGGTGAAAATGACTTAATCACCCAATTTGTGATTGAACATTATGGGCTATTATTCGGCTGGAGAGCACAAGATGTGCAGGAGAGGACCACGACTGTGGAACAATCTGGTCCACAGGGTAAATGATGTAGGCCTGCACAGCAGAACTTATAAGCAGGTGCAACATTGAGCCAGCGACCACATCCACCATGCCCGTCATGGGCTGCTGCTGTAGTGAGGGACCAGCTAGCCACAGGTGAGGGCCCAGCCTTCCAGCCCCCACTGACACCCACTGAGGAAGTCCTCACCAACCTTGGGGCACCCACCCAATGCACAACCCATGAAGCTGAAGAAAGCATTGTGGAGGTGAGTTGCACCCACACAATGGACAAGAAGTGTGCAGGTAAGGCCCCAGTGCACAGTACTAGAACACTGTTGCTTATCTATTTCTATCTGTATAGTATCTACATGCATATGTCAGATGAGATAGTTGGTTTTGTTATTTAGTAATGCACAGACATGCACATCTATGGTGATGGCCAGCATATTTTGTAGTATTGGGGGTTGTACTGTTAATGTGCTGAAATGCTGCTTCCACCCTGTGCCAATGCCACATGAGTGGCTACTGACAGTACTGGTCTCCCACAACTATTTAGGTCCTTCTGCTATACAATTGGGACAGCAGCCTGTAGCTGGTGAGTATGGAATTGTTTTGTTGAGGTTTGCCAATACACCGGCCATGTTAAGGCCATGCTATTTGCCATGCACACATTTATCACACCTACCCATAATGCATGATGTACATGTTCAGCTTTGTTTGTGTTAACTGCACTGCATCACAGTGGTCACCATGGTGTCATATCTGTAGGGTATGTAAGATTCCTGCAGTATACTTCACAACCTGTCAGTGCAAGATGTGTGGACAGAGACAAACAAAATGGTGGGACAAATGGGCTACAGTAGGTACATTACCCTTATACATACAACAGTGTACACACACCTATTAAGATGGCAACAGTTCCTGATATATACAACAACAGACCACAATAATACATTCCACACCTTTTACAACCCATAATGTGATTATAACATGAACAATTAACATGTAAAATAGAATTATATGTTAGGGCAACAAATATGGAGTATATAAACCTTACAAAACACTGGATGCATATGTGTGCACACACTCAAAATAACATATTGTGGAGGCAGCTTGTGATGTACTGACAGTATTCACTCTACCTGAGTACAGACCTGCCATCAAGTACAGAGCCTCAATGTCACACCAAATAATTCTGCTGTCCAAGAAGTATGTTCATGACATTTCCTCAATTCCTGCAACAGAAGCAGCCATGGCTTGCACACATCTTACAAAGCATCAAAGGGATCCCATATCTGAAATGTAGCAGTCAGGAGTAGGGAACAAAATTACCTCATCATTGCATATACCATGGAAAATGGTGCAGACAGTGATCTACATGTGTATTAAATATGGGATAACAGTGATGTTGAAAAGAACCTGATGTCCATCCAAAACAGATGACAAAACATGTAGAAAACTGGTCAGGGAGGCTTCCAGGAGACATGCAGCAACACTGAGAGAGTTGCAGGAATGTCTAGCAAGTACTGCCTATGTAGTACCTGTGGCAACAATTGCCTGGATTCTGCATAAGTGTGGCCTATGGGGTAGGGTAAGTAGATGGAAGATTTTCCCCACAATAAACACCATCCAGGGCTGTATACAGGTAACAAAAGCATAACATCAAGTCTCCCAAAGGCATGTGTTGCAATGTGTAATGGTGTCCTGAGACCAAGGTTGAAACCTACAGACAGTATTTGTAAAGATATGTGTACTGCACAAGCAAGACCTCACTTCACCTTAGGGCCACCAACCCCAACTTGAAGCTTGCTGGTGCCAGTGTACACCCTTAGGGTTGCTGTTCATTAGCTGGAACTAGGCCCGTAGACATGGTGGAGGGAATTTGGAACACTGCAAAATAACACTCACGTGTGGCCCACAGTTTTCAAACATCTGCAATAAGGCTGAGGATGGGGAGGGGTTTCGGCTTCAGACACAACAGTGAACTGAAGCATACATTCAAAGCTAGCTAAGAATGGCTGTATCTGAACAAATTCAAGGTTATGAATTGGGACAGACATAACCCAGACTCAACAGCAATAGTAAAGCTCCTGTGTGACCTCCAAGGGCTGTGCACATGAGCTGGCCTTGCAATCTGGCAGAGTTTGGGGACCTTTGTAGGGAAGACAGACCAAATAATGCCAAGTCAAGATGTGCCATGCTAGTATACCCCTTCCTAGGAATAGTGACTGCTGTAGTTTACTTAACGGGTGCTTCAACAAACCATTGGTTTAAGGGTGTTCACACTTATGCAACCCCCATATTGTATGCATCTCATTCAGTATTTTCATGACTAACACATTTGTTTGATTCTTGATTGGAATGCACATGTCATATGTCATATATCAGGTGTGTGTAATGTTTCAAATGCAGTAGTGTGGCCCCATTTCATATCGTAGAAGAGGCTAGCATGTCAACAGGGGTGTGTACTCTCCTCATATCCACTTTAAGCTTTGAAGGTTGTTGGTGTAACCAGATTTTATTGCACATACATGAACTGCTGATGACGAAATCTGAAAATCAAATGTCAGTCATTAATTAGTGACATGTGTCCTCATATTGTCCCAGTTATGTGTCAGTTATGTGTCAGACAAACTAATAGGGGTTGTGAGGAACACAGCAAACATAACTGCCAGATATCTACATACTCAGCAATGATTTGTACAGTTGTGAGGTATGGTCTACAGTAGATGCCTGTGTGCTATACAGGTGCACAGCAATAATGTGTACATGGCTGGAGTGTGTTCCAGGGGAAGGGCATCACCTACTAACACAACTCATGCATCCCAGAGATGTATATTGTTAGTAACAAGGAGTAAGAATGGCTGCAATGCATGATGTTGAAGGCCATCTGTCATGCATGTCAACTGTTGGGTAATGTGAGGTTTGTGCAATATCTTTGTGCCACCTCACCTGTAAGTGTTTGTGTGTGTGTGTGTGTGTGTGTGTGTGTGTGTGTGTGTGTGTGTGTGTGTGTGTGTGTGTGTGTGTGTATGTGTGTCTAAGTAAACCAGAATGTACAAGTATTAATTTACATATATTGGTCTTCCCCTCACAGATGGTGATGTGGGTCGGGGTCCCTCCTGTGGGGAAACTGATGTCAGTGTCTCTGCAGACTCTGACAATGATGATAGGCATAGTGAGGCACAGATAGGGTTGTCAGGGGCTGAATATGTGCCATTGGTTAGCATCCCACTTTTTTCCACCACATCCCCACACACAGTTATAATGCATGCACATATCCCATCACCAGTGGCCATAGATGAGGAACAGTCAGTGGGTGATGGCATGGGACAGGAAAGTTTGGTGACTATGGCAAGTGTGTCTGTAGACACCAGCCATAGCCAGATAACAGGTGGGGTCCCACACAGGCAGATGGACAGGGGCAGTCATAGGTGGACTGCTGCCCATCATGCCCCTGCCACAAGTGCCACAGCATGTGTCATCAGGTGTTTCAGACCATCATGGAGGCACAGGCACGTATGGAACGTTACACCAGAGATGGTCCAGAGGTCTACTGTTACTACTGTATGTGACAACATCCATGATCTTGCAGATGCCCACCGTTATTATGTGGAGGCCATGGATAGACGGTTGGGTGAGATGGTGGCAATCCTCGATCGTGGGATGTCTGTACTAGAGCATGTGGTGGGAGTAGGGCATTGGCCATGTGGACGTAGGACAGCATCATGAACAGCTGAAGGTCTATGTGGCTGTGCAACATCTCACCCCCACTCCTATGGTGGCAGTACCAGCAGCTCCACTGCAGGAGATGTGCTATCCACACTACAACACAGCAGGCCATGGGCAAGTGGTCCTGGCCGGTCCCAACAGGGATGAGGATCCAGCAGACAATTGTCATCATCAGGGGAGAATACTAGATTTAAGCTTCTGCCTGGTGGTGTCTGTACACCCTTGGCAGGCACATTTCCTGTGTCCATGGCCAGACACAGTGAACTGTACACCCTGCCATCTATAGTCCACAGCTGTCCAACATACCCCTGTATAGGGCAGCCACATGGCAGAACTGTGTGCATTCATACACATACACACATCACCATCACAGCTAGGGCACCTCCATACTTACACACACCACCTCTGCATGGCCCATTTGATAAACAACCCCCTAACCCACACACATGATGTCAACCAAATGGCTCAGCCTAGGCCTCTGGCAAACCCACACCACACCCTGTGCATATGATGATACCTGCATCACATCCCTGTCATCCATACCAGTGATGCAGGGACATGCTAATTTGGTTCTGATGCACAGGGTGAATGTACTACAGTTTAGCAATGTACTGCTGTTTAAAGTGTTGTCATCTGACATGTTTAATGCTTACATGTCAGTGTGTGTAGCTGTCCAGCCATGATGCATTATTGCTGTTATTAACACTGACCAAATGTGGTTTCCATGTGTGTTAGGAGGATGTTGGCCTGCTGTCCTTTCCTACAAGAGGTGTGGCAGTGTGGTAACACACTGACTGTGTCATATCCAGGGTACAGCTGAGCACATGTAACAGGTCTGTATAACAGTTATTGCATGTGCCACATGACTGATAGGTCAGAGGGGTGTATACAGGTAAGTGCCTGGTGGCTGATGTAAGCAGCTCTTGTACAGTAGACAATGGTAAGTGTACTGGGTGGCACACACCAAACGTTTGTGACTAACACAAGCACAAAGGCTTTTGTGTTGATGCAACACACACAGAGAGTACTGTTCACATGGATATACTTCACTTTGCAGAGAACACATTTTTGCAAATGTAATTCCACCAAGACTGAATTGCCAAAACTCTCAAATCACTAAATAATCAGTCCATCAAATTTAATTTCACTGAAAATAGTAGTCACAGGATATATGTCCTTTTCCCCACTGTAGTGCAATCCTGGAGTTGGTATAAATAGTTGTGGTTTGTGGGGGGCACACACACACACACACACACACACACACACACACACACACACACACACACACACACACACACACACTTGCCAACACTGAGATTAGAACTCCTACCTATATAGTTATTGCTATTAATGTGTTCTGTCTTAACTGCACACACCACAAACCTTGTAGGGTGAAGTGTGTTCCAAGGTTCCTGTAAAGTGAACAGCATCGCCAGGCCTTGTACAGTATGGTAATGGGGAAATGTACTGGGTGTGAATGGACACAACATACTATAACATACTGACATATACACATTGACAAACACATACAGTCATAGACACTTTTGACACACCTGGGTTTAGCATTGACTTTCTTGTCAGTCAGGGCATACTGTTACATAGTTCATGCACACTGCACAGGTCCCCACCTACATAGTCATTGCTAGTATTGTGTAATGCAGTTATCACATGCTCCATGGAGTCTATAGGGTGAATAGTGTCAAAGGTACCCTTACAATGAATAACATCACCAGCACTGCAAAGTATGTCAGTGGGAGGTGGAGTGGTTGGAAGGGCCACAAAGTAATGTCAACTACAGGTTTACATGCCCGCAAACAGTTTTATACACAGTAATGCGCACACACAAACATATTTGCCAGTACTGAGTGTCATGGGTCCATGTGTTCATGTGTGTACCATACTAATGGTCATGGAGTCATTACAAGCCTAGCCCATGGGAGTACCCTGGCATCATGCCACCTGACACTTGTTAACAGTGCATATATCAAATACTGCCATGTGAGTGATCCCCAGGGTGACAGTTATATTCACCATCCACTCATCTGAATTTCTCTTCAAGAGGGCCAGTGAGGTGCTTTTACATGTATGCACCCACCAAGAGGAGAAAACACTGAGAGAAGAAACGAGCCACTTTTGAGATTTTAAGTATTTTTCTTCAGATTATTAAGATTTCTGCATTGCCACCTACTTTTTGGCGTTTTCCAGCTTGCTAAACTTGATATCTGTATTAGGAACTGTATTTAGAACACATCTAGAGCCTGTTTACTGCATTTCCTGTGTTGCACTTATTTTAAAATAGTTTTTTTTCTTAAAACTTGCATTTAACTGTCTCTGGCCTAGCACTCAAGTGTGGGGTCATTTATTGCACTGTTCTAACTTGTTGCTACTTGTGTATTTCTGCTATCTTTAAACAAAACAAAAAAAACAAAAACATCTTGCTTTTTTCCCACTTTCTGAAATTTAAAAAAAAGTTCAGTTACAGATTTGCTGTTCTGAACTGTTTGTAAGTTTCTTGGAGGCCATTGCTTGCTTGGGCTAAATGGAAGTCTCTGTGTTCATCAGTGGCAGTGGTAAACACTGAACAGCCTGCCTACCCCTGTGGGAGTGGTTACGGCCTAGAAACTGTAGTTTTATTGGCCATTTTGGGTCAATTCCAAACTCCTTGATCCCCCTCTCTTAAAACCCTCTTTTGCATGTTTTTGCGCATAGCGCAGCATCGGGCAGCGCCGCTTAATCAGGTTTAAACTATTCCCGGCTCTACAAAGTCTGCTCTTCACTTTTTCCCTTAGAACTTTTCCAAATCTCATAGTAAGCACTCTATTTTCCTTCTAAAACCCAGCAGTAGCTAGGATAAGTGTCTTATAAGTAAGCACTAATAAACTAAAATACTACACCCTCTTATACTCCCTTTAAGTATTGGCTCCCTATTGGTCCTTTTTGATCAAGTCAAAAAGTAATTCCTTATACTATTCTGGCATGTCCAAAAGTCAGTTTCAGGTTTACTCTCCAGTCCAACTGGTGAATATAGGAATCTTGAGGCAATGTTACAACTGCCTTATGTACACAGACCACCCTCTCCTCTTCCCAACAAGCTCAAATATATGTGAGAGATGCAACTATATAGCCAAACTGGAGGCTGAGCTCTCTCAACATAGTACTGGCATGGTCAGTCTGGAGGAGAAGGTAATCACACACACCACAAATCCAGTCTCACATAGACTTATCGCAACAGCAAACCAAACACATAAACACACAAAAACATACTCGGAGGCTCTAAATAAAAATCTGCCCAAGCAAAAGAGACCTCCAAAGCAGACATCCAAGCAACTGCTACCCCACAACAATACCCACATATAACATAGTTCACAAAGTCAGTTTACCACACAGTCACAGCCCTTAAGCCTAAACAACACACCTAATACACTTCTAATAGGTGACTCTATTGTCAGACACACTGATGTCCCTCTCACCAGGCTGAACTGTCGGGTGCCAGGATCCGCCACATAACACAAGCACTCAGTTCACTCCAAAACAAGTACAAATATGGCTCCGTCATTGTCCATGCTGGTGTGAATGACCTGAGACGTACCTCCCTGGATTACATGAAAAGAGACATAGAGGAGTTCTCTGATCATGTGGCCTAGGCCGGTATGACCCTGACATTGAGTAGCATCTTACCCTCACCAAGAATGATACCACAGTATAAAGACAAAATGATCAATTTCAACAATTGGCTAAAGTATTGGTGTCACTCAAAGGGGATCCAATGTCTGTCAGCCTGGGATGACATGCTTCACAAGCTACGTTGCTTCGCTAGGGATGGCTTGCACCTGTCAACCCCTGGGTTTTCGAATACTGGCCAAGGCTCTTGCCACCCCCATAGTGTCTTTTTTAGGCAAGGCTCAAAAGACAAACCCACCTCCTCAGACAACACAAGGAAAAAGAAACTAAGGGTAATTCTGCTCAACGCCAGAAGTCTAAACCTCAAGATGCACGCATTCGAGGCTCTCCTCAGTATGGAGAATATCAATATCTGTGCAGTAACAGAAACCTGGTTCAAGGCTCCCGAGAGCACCCCAGCACTACCAGGCTATACCTCATACCATGCTTTTCGGCCCAAAAACTCAGACCGAACCACAAGAGGAGGGGGAGTATCCATATTCATCAAAGATACCCATACCTCCAGGCTAGTGGCACTGCACAAAGCATCTGAGACCATCCATGTGCAACTAACAGTGGGCAAAACTGCCTTCCAGTTTGTAGCCTGCTACAGACCACCCTCCCAAACTCAGGAACCCCACTCGGCTTTCCTGAAGACACTGGAGAATATGAAGGTCTCTCCAAACACCATTATATTGGGTGACTTTAACTACCCAAACATAGACTGGGAGCACTATTCAAGCCCCAACACCCTAGCCCAACGGTTTCTAGAATTTATAAACTCAAATGCTATGGAACAACTGGTCACCACTCCCACAAGAGGGGAAAACATACTGGACCTGATCATCACCAACATGGGGACTCTATGTTCCATACCAGAGGTATACCCCTCATTGGTAAGATCTGACCATAAATTAATCACTATGGACATCCATATCCCATCCCCACCCCCAGCAAAGGAAACCACAGTCAAAAACTTCTCAAAAGCAAACTTCCCAATTCTCAAAACCGAGGTGGAATCCTTCAAAGCCCCAGGGCCAGTGGAAAATATGGCCCAAACCACAGAATCCTTTACAAACGCATTCTATGGATACCTATAGGAATGCATGGATCATGCTATACCAAATAAAACCAAGACACACTCCTCCAAAGGCAGGAGACCTGTCTGGTGGACCCCAGCCATAAATAAGCTGTACAACAGAAGAAGGAAGCTACTACATGATAGAGCAAAATCCCTGAAAGGGAAGGCAACTCTGATCAGTACTAGCAAGAAACTATGATCCCTCATAAAATCATCTAAGGCTAGCTTCGAAAGAAAAATTGCACAAGACGCTAAAGATAATCACAAGGCTTTCTTTAGTTATGTCAAAAACCTGGGTGGAAACTCCTAGATATGCTCTGAGTTAGTGCAAAATGACAAAAAATACACTGAACCCACAGACATTGCCAACATCCTGGCAGACAGGTTCAGTGCAAACTTCTCCCCCCACCAAATGAGCAAATGACTATCCCAACAGAGTGTAGCCTCCCTGACATCACAGATGCACAGGTGTGAGCTGCCCTCTCCGAAGCAAAAAACACAGCATCAATGAGACCGGATGGTGTCCCTGGCTGCGTTTTACATGAGCTCCAAGAAGAACAGAACCTTCACTTAAAATCACTGTTCACTCTCAGCCATACAACAGGATATGTACCCAAAGAATGGCGTACAGCAACAGTGGTCCCACTCCATAAAGGTGGTGCCACAACGGACCCCGGAAACTATCGCCCTATAAGCCTAACTTTCCTGGTCTGCAAAGCTATGGAGCGTATCATCATGGAACATAAACAAAGACATTGGGAACCTCCAAACACTGGATCCTACCCAATTTGGCTTTGTTAAGGGCAGATCTTGCCTCTCAAACCTGGTCAATTTCTTTGAAACAGTCACCAAGGCCATAGACGAAGGGAAGGTAGTCCACACAGCCTACCTAGACCTTGCAAAAACCTTCGACACAATACCCCACTTGAGCATCATAAATAAGCTCACCAGCTTAAATATCAACGCCTATGTCACAAGATGGGTTGCAAACTGGCTTAGGGATAGAACCCACATGGTCAGAATTGCAGGTGCCATGTCAGACTCTAAACCAGTTACAAGTGGCGTCCCACAAGGCTCAGTCCTGGGACCTCTCTTGTTCAGTATATATTTCTCTGAGGTACAGGCTAACACAGGAGGACTATGGCTGACAAAGCTTGCAGATGACTACAAACTGGGGGCCATAATCGACTCACCGGCTGACACAAGCATCCTCCAAAAAGGTCTCACAGAGATGGATAACTGGTGCCAGAGCCATGGCCTAAAGCTAAATGCCAAAAAGTGCATAGTCATCCCCTTTGGGAAAAACAAAGTGCCCACAAATTACCACATAGGTGGTAATCCATTAAGTACGGAAGAAGTAATTAGGGATTTGGGGACCCAAGTAGATTGCAATCTCTCCTTTGACAATCACATTGCCAAAGTGGTTAGAAAGACATTCTATATAGCCCACCTTATCACGAAGGGGTTCACATCTAGATCAAGAGAGGTCATTGTGCCCCTCTACTCATCACTCATCAGGCCTATAATTGAATACAATGCCCCATTTGGGAGGTACCTTACCCGACACCTGCTACAACTAGAAAGACCCCAAAAGTACCTCACCAAGAGGATCAAGGGACTCAAACAGATGCCCTACGCAGTTAGGCTAAAGAAACTCCAGCTCTACTCAGTTGCTTACCGCCTACTCAGAGGCGATCTGTGCCTGATGTATAAAGCCATGTCCAACCCAGAATTAATGGACATGCTCCACCTCAAGAAATCCAAATCCATCATACACGCTCCAGTGACTTAAACCTCAGCACAGAAATAAATAGAACATGCTGGAGGAACAGATTCATATCCCAGAGGCTCCCCTCACTCTGGAACAAAATCCCAATCCATGTCAGACAGAGCCCCTCAATGACCCTCTTCAAGAAGAATCTTGACGTTTGGATGGGAGATCATAAATTTACCCCTGGGATCTCTTCTGCATCACTGCTAGACAGAGGCATGGTAAACTAACCTTAAATGGGCTATCTTCTGTGACCTACTATACAGAGGCACAGTCAACTAATCTAAGAAGGGTGGCGAAAGCCAAACACACTCTGGCTAGGCTTATAAATGCCCTAGGGCAGATAGCCTAGTATCAGCATATGAACCTATGAACCTATGTAACATATATCACATAACATGGCCAGTATCTGCGTTATGGACCTGTCCTCAAGCATGTTCTGTTGAACATGGTAATGCGGTTGAGGTATCCATGGCATGTGGTGCATACAGATTGGGGTTTCTTAGCTGTGGCATTTGTAACACAGCTGGGCAAACATGGCATTGTCAGTCAAGCAGGGATCGTCTATAAGTAGCCAAGATGTGACCGGGAACACTTGAAGGTTTTGGCCTCTTTCCATATCAGACAGTTTTTTCATGCCTCTGGTCCTACATGTGAGGTACACTTGCAGCCTACCCAGTTGCTGAAGGTGTCTAGTGAGTTACATGGCAAATGGGCCATTGTACCTACTGATTGGCCTAATGAGCGAGGAGTAGAGGGAGACATTGACCTCTTCATTCCTGTATGACACACCCTTAGTTATGCAATGTGCCACATGGAAGGACTTTCTGTCCACAGTGGCAATGTGGTGGTCATAAGAGAGGTTGCTTTCAAGCTGTGTTCACAGTCCTCGTATAAAGATATCTGTGTCCATTGGACTACCACTGATGTAGTCATTGTGGACAACACATTGATTCAACAGGGGATTGTGGCACATTTCTTGCCATTGAGACTAAGACCAGTGTTCTGACAACAGCTGGAGGTGTCAGATGTCATTACCCTGCTATTTTATCTAAATGGAATGTGATCAATAGTTACCAGGTCTAAGCTATGCTTAGCAGGTTTCAGCATTTCTTAAATGTAAATGCTAAGCAGATTTGCACACTGGCAAGCGAAGCCTACACTGTGTAAGTGCCTATTTGTTTAACCATATGCTAGCACCACTTACCGATGCACAAACCCACACAAACATACTTAAAGCTGCTCACAACTGCCTTAATCACTCTATATCCAACAGTCCTTGATCTGCCTAGCAGCAAAATAAACAACCCTTGCAGATCTTTAACCCAGGACCCTGCACACCATAGTGACAGCAATTTACCAGTAAGCCATTTGAGATGTATGGTTAGTTTACAGTGGGGAAGAGACATTGTGCAGTTAGGAAGGATTGGTGTCTATATATATATATATATATATATATATATATATATATATATATATATATATACACATGAAAAGAAACATACACATAGAGAGAGAGAGAAATATGTATGGAGATACATATATGTGTATAACAATAAATAGATAGGTTACCAATAAATACTGAGGTGTGTGTGTATATATATATATATATATATATATATATATATATATATATATATATATACAAATATATACATATACACACACACACACATATATATATATACACATGCATACATGTCTCAAAATGCCCATACAAACATATGCTGCTGATAGACCACCCATAACTGGCCAGCATGCACAGTTGGATACAAAAGGACCCATGACACTCACATCTGCCCCCCCCCACACACACACACACAGTCCATATAAATAAGTGAACAGTACACTGCTACAAAATCATGATAGGCCATACACAATGGCCAGACATATAACCTCTTAGCAAAACAACTAAAATGATTGAACACAGCGAAGAGAAATACAACCAGCCAGTAATTCACACAAGTTTATTATACTCTGATGTCTTGGCCAAAGCTTTCAAGGGGTAAAACATTACAAGAAATACTTGCCTTAAATACATAAAGCAATTAGCACTTAATTACATAATTAAATACACAGCCTGCAATTACGCTCCTCATTTAACCCCTAGGGGATAAAATATCACATTTAATAATACCATATTTCCCTGAAAATAAGACTAGGTCTTATACTCTTTCCCCTGCCAAAATACGCATGAGGGCTTATTATCAGGGGATGCTTTAGTTACCACTCCCGTACAGCAATCTACATTTACTCATTTATTCATGTACAGATGTTGACATTTATTCATGTTCATAAACTGACATTTATTTTGTACTTAACAGTTGTGTGAGAATTCTTCATAAACAGTGCAACAAACATTTCAACTTCAGAATATCTACACCTTGTCTTTCACAGTGCAATAGTTCATGCTTAACAGAAAGTGCAGAAAAATCTCAGTACATGTGTATTGGAGGAAGGGCATAAAACTGAAAGCAGAAGGAATCCATTCTGTTGCCCCGATAACAGAAAAGTTATTCAAATACAGTCATGTCATCTTCTTCTGGAACACTGTCATTAGATTCTAACCCTTGAATTCCGGCCTGGATTTCTTGCGACTCAATTTTGTGTAGAACCGTTCACCCTAATCTGTCATGCCTAGCAATAGAGCTCTCCTTAAATGAGCACTGCTTGTCCAAGTAGCCTGCTCGTAGTGCACTGGCAACACAACTGTCAGTGATTTTATCCCATGAATTTTTCACCCAACTCACGACCTCTTGAAGGCGAGGTTTCACAAAGTTTCCATGCTGATTTCTCTCCATTCTATTTTCAATGTAGTCATTGAGTTCCATGCACAAATGGTCCTTGAATGGCTTGTTTATTGCAATATCAAGTGACTGGAGATAGGCAGTCATTCCTGCGGGAATCATTATTTGATCTATTCTTCTCCGTGCAAGGAATCTCTTCATGCCTTTAGTGCGGTGAGAGCTGGCTAAATCCCAGACTCGTAGGCCTCTTTTGCCACCCCGCAAAACAAGTGGCAGCATTACATCGACCCACTCTCTTATACCTGCTTGTGTGTACCAGGCTTTTTCGGTTTCAAGAATGTAAATGTCTGAAGCATGTTCAGTCTTATCTTTCTTGCCCTTACTAATGATTAAAGGTGGGGTTTTCTTTCCATCTAGATGAACTGCTAAAATACAGGTAACATGTGCACTCTTGTAACCAGTGGAAGGAATGTAGATTGACGAGGCACCCCTCTGATCAATTGTTGTTTGAGATCCTTGGCCCATAAACACTGCGGTTTCATCCATAGCAATCATGTTGGAGAGTTGGTATTTAGAAAAGTCAATGTCATCAACAAAGGACTTGAATGCAAGTGCACGTTTAATAACTTCAGTATCTTCCAGTTGAACAGTGTTGTTGATCTTCTTAGAGACAGTTCATATCACTGAAGGAAACCATCCAGCCAATGTTGCGATGCTTTGAATCTTTCTGGGGATATTTCTAACTGTGGTGCCATTGCAAGGGCAAATGCTTGAACATCAGCCTGCGCACAACCAAAGCCTTTGCTCTCCTGTTAGCAATCCATTCACAGATGATGTCTTCCAGCTCAGGAAATAATGGTTGCAGACCTGACCCACACTTGCACTTCTTAGCCTTTCCCTCATCGGCCTGTTGACTGAGGCAATCATATGCTGCGTGCCATTTTTGGACCATTCAGAGATCTAACTTCTCTTTGCTGAAAGCCATCAGATTCTTTCCCCAGGAGTCCTCCATGATTCCTTTCTTGTACTCGATGGAATAGCTCTTTCTTTTTGGACTCATATTGTCCTGCAGGGGGTTAATTAAAGACTTACGAGACCAGAGTGGCAGCGAAAAATGGTGACGGTTAGAAGACACAACCACAGCCGTTTGTTATCAAGCGCATGCAGTTTACGTGCTTTTTCTGTACTTTGACAATTCAAAGTACACCTACCAGTGTTTATGGGCCAAGGATCTCTTTTTGTCAAGTTTATAATTAAACACATCCATCGTGTGCTGTTGATCTTAACTGTGGCTTATTTTTGGGGTAGGGCTTATATCATGACCATCCTGGAAAACCATGTTAGGCCTTATTCTCTGGTTAGGTCTTATTTAGTAATAAAAATTGTAATACATTGATTGTGTACATAACAGTTGTTCTTTTATGAATGTTTCATCAAACTGAGAAACAGACTTTTTCCAGAACAGTACCTTGTAACCCATTACTGTCCCCATGGTGAGATTTATTCAAATGTACAGCTATATAACTGTCTTCTTTCTTATCAGTAATATGTCTCACATGTTCTAACAGCCTAGTTTTAAAACACGTTACTCTCCCCCACATAACATATGTTGCAAGGGCATCTAAGAGCATTCTCTATACACCAACCTCTTGAATGTATAGACTTCAACATGTTTTCCAGCCTTTCCCCTCAGCAGGAATGACAGCACTAAATAAGGATAGACCATTATACCTATCAATTACCTACTGCATGACATTTGGACAAAGCCTGCAGTAATTGGTGGATAGAGGACCAAATACATGGCCATACTTGAACTATTGCGGTTATACACTGAGAATGTTGCTGGTGTTAAAGGGTTTGTTGTAACATATAACTTCTGAGGGATATAAAGTTAGAAAAATAAATGGATGTTAGCATTTACTGATTGCAATCAAAAGAGTATACTACTGATTTACCAAGGATAACACCTCTCTGGGGAACAGACCAAACATAACAGACTAACCTCTGGCCATTATGTGGATAGCCCTACAGTTGAAAGCTATGCAGAGACAGAACTTTGTCAGACTGAAACCCATGCAGAAGTAGCATGTTCAGACAAACCCTGTTAAACTAGCAGTATTCCAAACATATAACAGCAATACTCACATTCTGCCGCTAAGTCTTGAACCTTCTCCACCATTTGTTTGGCTTGCCACAAGTCTTGTTGTGAGAGGTATTACGTAACACACCTCCAGGATGTCTTCCTCACAGGTAAGGGAAAGGGCCAATGCCCACATGGGGTACTCAATTATAGGAGTGTGTTGCCATGACATTGGCTATTGAAAGAACTACACAGCTGCTCTGCATGCAATTAGCAACAGGGGAACACCAGTTGGTGCTCAGGCCATCACATGGTCATGAGCATTACCTACAAAAGATAAGTTGCTGCCTATGCAACACAGATGTACACCCTACATGTGTGTGGACAGGGAAAGTGAGAAACTGGGGAAAAGACAACAAATAGCATATAACCAACTATAGTTTGAAAAATACAAAGACAGGTATGTTGAACAAGTAAGCATCGCATGGACTGCAGTAGAGGATATGTAAGAATGTGAAAGAGAAGGGTTAACATATATGTCTCAACAAACCTGGCTGTACTAATATATTGCTGATCAGAAACTATGACCATAGCATCTGGGTCTATCTGCAGTGACATGGATCATCGGTAATGCCCCAAAAAATGATGGCTCACATATGACTACTACTGGAGTGTGCTGAACAATACTGACTTTGACAATGCTAGGCCAGCTACTGGGATGTTGTACGTATCCATATCTTACTTGTGAATACAACTAGTATATACTTGTTTGTCTCAGATATGTGAGACACGTATACATGGTATTTGCATAGTAAAGTACTGCTGCAGATGTGTGTTGAACTTCATGTTATATACTGAGCTCATAACATTTAACTGTCCAGTGTTATGCACACCAACCATATGTATGCCTCATATTTGTAGTAATTTACCCATAGAGTTGTGTTATGTCTGTCAAATAGTTGGCAAATCTGTGAAGAGTGACATTACAGCATCCCCTTTCATTGTCCTCTGGCTTTTGCCATTCGGGATTGACACAGTGGATCATCTGTTGCCATTTCTGCCTGTCCCCTGAATCTTACTGTCTCACACCAACCACCTGCATGTCCTCTCTCATCACATCCATAAACCTTATCTGAGGCCTTCCTCTCTTCCTCTTACCTGGCAGCTAAATCCTTGACGATCCTTTTCCCAATATACTTTGCAGCCCTCCTCAGCACATGTGCAAACTGATGTAATCCTGCCTCTCCAAACCTAGTGTCATATCTGTCCAACATGGCCTGTCCCTCTCATATACACATTGCTAAACCTGTGCACCCACGTCACACTCAGTGCAAATCGTAACATCTGTACCTCTGCCATGTGCAACTCTGTATCCTGAGTTTTTTCTCACTGCCAGTGTCTCCAACCCATATAACACAGGTGGTCTCACTACCCTCTTGTAGATCTTACTTATCACATTTACTAGTACTCATCTGTCACAACTCAGTCCTGACAGTCTTCTCCAACCTCTCCATCCTGCCTGTACTCTCTTCTTCACCTGTCCACCACAGTCGTCATTACTCTGAAATGTTGATCCCAATAATTTAAGCACATCCACCTTTGCCAAATCTGCCCCATGCATCATCAACATTCTGCTATCCTCCCTCTAATTCACACACAGATATTCAGTCGTAGTCCTGCTCACCTTCATTACTCCCCTCTCTACAGCATATTTCCACCTCTCTAGGATCTCCTAAAATGGTTCCCTGTTCTCAATATAGATCAAACTCAATGTTATCCCTCCTTAGTTACCACAGCTCTGCACATCAACCTCATACTTAAAACCATACCAAGCACTTTCTCTCCACTCCTCATGCAACCTCACACTACTCAATATATCAGTAAATAGTTTGTCTAAACATACCACTGCCATTTCCCCTAAACACCTCCATGCTTCCACAAGTATGTAATGTGGGCCAGCAGCCTTGCCAGTATTCATCCCCTTCATAGCTATCCTTACATCTTCCTTATTAAGCTGTTGCACTTCCTGATTCACCATACCTACATCATCCAATCTTCTCTGTCTCATTCTCTGCAGTCATCAGCCTCTCAAAGTACTCTGTCCATGTGGTCAAGACACTCTTCTCACTTGTGAGTACATTTACCTCATTATCCTTTATCACCCTTATCTGCTGCACATCTTTCCTAGTTCAGTAGATCTGTCTAGCCAATCGGTACAACTCCTGTCATCCCTTCTTAGTGTCCAAACTGTCATACAACTCTTCATATGCCTCATCCTTAGCCTTGCCACATCTATCTTTGCCATGCACCTCATCTCCTCACACTCCTGTCTACTTTCTTCATATCTCTGACAGTCTCACTCCTTCATCCACATCCTCTTTCTCTGTATACTGTACTATACTTCCTCAGTCCACCACCAAGTCTCCTTGTACTACTTCCTCCATCCACATGTCACACCAAGCACCTTCCTAGCTGTCTCCCTTAGTAGCTCTGCTGTACTTAACCAGATATGTGGTACATTGACAGTGCCACCCAGTGTCTGTCTTAACTCTTCATTGAACTCCACCTCATTATCACCATTTTCAAATTCATACCATGTGATCTTTGCTGCTGAACCCCCCTCCCCCTCTTCTTGATCACCAACATCATCCTGCAGACCAACATTCTATGCTGCCTAAATACACTTTCCCTTTCACCCCTTTACAGTCTCCAATCTCCTTCAAACAGGCACTCCTACATTGGATACAGTCCACCTGTGTGCATCTTGCTACAGTCTTGTAACTCAACCTATGCTCATCCCTCGTGTTATAGTACATATTCACCACAGCCATGTCTATCTGTTTTGCAAAACCTAATACCATCTCACCGTCTGCATTCCTTTTAACACCATGCATACACATCACTTCCACAGACCCTCTGTTTCCTTCACCAACATGTCCATTGACATCTGCTGCAATGACTACTTTGTCACCCTTGGGTACAGTCATCACCACTTCATACAAATGACTTCACATTTCTCTTTGACATCCATTATACAACTGAGTTGGTTAGTATATGAGCCCCTGCCAACCTTGGGGCACACACCCCAATACAACACCAGGGTACAGAGGCCAACATGATGGAGGTGGGTGGCACCCACATAATGGACGGGGAGCATGCAGGTAAGGGCCCAGTGGGGATTAGTACACTAACGTATCAGACATACTTGTATCTGTATTGTATCTACATCCATGTGTCAGGTCCGATTGCAGTTGTGGATGGGGTTTTCTAATGCACAGAGGTGCACATCTATGGTGAGGACAGAAAATTGTGTATTACTGGGGTTTGTACTGTAAATGTACAGACATGCTGCATCCATCCTGTACCAAGGCCACGTATGAGTCTGCTGACAATACCTCCCTCTCACAACTACCTAGGACCCTCTGGTTTGCCTATGGGATAGCAGCTTGAAGCTGGTGAGTATGACATTGTTCTGTTGTGGCCTGGCAATACCCCAGGCATGTGAAGGGCATGCAATCTACTATGTACACAACTATCAGTAATAGCTATATTGCTTTATGTACATGTTCACTTGTGGTGGGGTAACTGCATTGCATCATAGTGGTCACCACTGGGGCCTATCTGAGGTGAATTCAATATTCTTATAGCATACCTCACAACTTGTCAGTGCAAGACGTCTGGACAGAGACCAGCTAAATGGGCTGGACAAATGGCCTAAGGTAGGGACATGTGTGACACATTACTAGTATACAGTGTATATAAATTGTGTACACACCCCTGTTAAGATGCAAGGTGTTTCTGATACATACGAATTGGGACCACACTATGTCAGTCCACAACTCTTCCAACCTTTAATGTGACCATAACATGAATAGTTCACTTGTAAAACCAAGCATCTGGACTCATGTATTGCACCTACAAGGCTAGCCACCTGAGAGTGTGCAGATGTTGTATCAGCATGATGTTTCACTCAGGTATGATACCTGATGCTGCCATATGTGTCAGTACACTCACTGTGGCCTATTTGGTTACAATATCACATACATAGACATTGTTAAGGCACACAAACCACTTCTGACCATGTATATGTTACAAACATCTGGATATGCCAGATACATCTGTACAGAGAACTGTACAATGGTTTAACTTGCTGCATGTGAGGCAGATGCTGTTACCACACTATATAAAGTAATGGCATCGGGGTTGGTCACCATATGTGTATGGTACACACATCAAAATGGTATAAGCCACACAAGATATGATCCTCACACACACACACACACAAACAGTTGCCAGTATTGGGATTAGAACTCCTGCCTATCTAGTTATTTCTACTATAGTGCTATGCAGTTTTCAGACATGTGACAGAGCTTATACATTTACACCTACTCCAAAGGTATTTCTAAGCTGGATGACATTAACAGGGCTACTAAACTGGAGTGAGGGAAGTGTAAAGAGTAGTACACAGGTGAAAAATGGTTTAACCCACACACTACATGATTCGTACACAAACACACACACAGGCACATCCAGACACTTGCCAGTAATGAGATTAGATCTCCTGCCTATCTAGTTATTTCTACTACAGTGCTACGCAGTTATCAGACATGCCACAGAGCTTACACATTTTCACCTACTCAAAAGGTACTTCTAAGGTGGATGACATCAACAGGACTACTAAATTGGAGTGAGGAGAAGTGTAAAGGGTGGTACAGAAGTCAAAAATGGTATAATCCACACACTACATGAGTCTCACACAAACACATCCAAACAGTTACTAGTAGTGAGATTAGAACTCCTGCCTACCTAGCTATTTCTACTCTAGTGCTATGCAGTTATCAGACGTGCCACAGAGCTTACACGTTTTCATTTAGTCCAAAGGTACTTCTAAGGTGGATGACATCAACAGAACTAGAAAATTGGAGTGAGCGGAAGTGTAAAGGGTGGTACAGAATTTGAAAATGATATAATCCACACACTACATGATTCTCACACAAACACCTCCAAACAGTTGCCAGTAGTGAGATTAAAACTCCTGCTTATCTAGTTATTTTTACTATAGTGCTACACAGTTATCAGATGCGCCACAGAGTTTACACATTTTCACTTAGTCCAAAGGTACTTTTAAGGTGGATGACAACAACATGACTACTAAATTGTGGTGAGGGGAAATGTAAAGGGTAGTACATAAGTCAAAAATGGTATAAGTCAGACAGTACTTGATTCTCACACTTGCCAGCATTGGGATTAGAATTCCTGCCTATCTAGTTATGTCTACTATAATGTTACACAGTTACTACACACACACTATGGTGCTTACTGAACTTTCAAATGGCCAAAGCTGCTGATAACTGCACAACTGAGGTAAAGTATTACAGGTGGCAGAAGGTCTGCCTTCAGTTCACCCTTACATCATGCTAGTTATTTCTGTCTTGCACTTTAAATAGCATTATAGCTTGGCATTTCACCAGGTTATTGCATCAATAAGTGTGGCACACATGGGAGCCATCAGCAGTACTCGTTCATCACAGAAGTAGCACCAGTACTTGCTAGTTATGTCCATCCCTCCTGGCATGATTGAAGTGCAGTTTTCTGTGATTTCACCCATTAACGTGGTGCACCTGTCCAGTCTAAGGCACTGTTGCAACTGCCTCATGTACACAGACAGCCCTCTCCTCTAAACTCCAAACACTCAGACCTGTGAGAGTTACTCATATATCACCCAATGTAGACATATACACTCTCCAGCAAAGACTGAACTAGCAGGTCAACAGGATAGGATCAACACCTGCACTACACCATGTGGAACATATAGCTCACCATGACACCCACTTTAACAGCAATGACATACAGTGAAAAGCCACACACCCACCTTCACAGAGGCACTCAATGGACATTTACCCAAACAGCACAGACCAGCAAGACAGACACCCACTTAGACACCATGACACGACACATGCCAAGGGACACATAATTCACCTACACAGTGTGTCCCTCAACCTAAGCTCCTAAGGCTAACCACCTTGCACAATACAGTGATCATGGGTAACTCAGTACTGAAGCACACACATATCCCACTCACTAAGTTGAATATGGAGCAGGTAGCCAAATATCTATCACATGCCAGCATCCAACACATGACACAGCCAGTCATGGCACTCCACAACAACTACAGGTATCACTCTGTATCCATGTGGGTTTGAATGACCTGGGACTCCCTTCCCTAGACTACATGACAAGAGATATGGTACTATCTGATTATGTGGTCCAGGCAGGTGTGACAGTAGCCCTGAGCAGTATACTGCCATCACCCTGAACAGATGATTCACTGCAACATTGGCTTACATGTTTTGTGGCATTCACAGGGGATCCAGTATCTCTCTGCTTGGGATAACATGATTGACTGACCTCAATGACTTGCCACAGATGTCCTACATCTGTCAACCTTGAGTTTCCAGGTACTGGCTAAGTGTCTTGCCACCCCTATAATGCCTTATTAGGCAGTGTTCCAAATGTAATTACAACCATAACAGCTAGACATGTATGCAATTTGAGGGTCATGCTGCTCAATAGTAAGCATCTAACTGTCAGGATGCAATCACCCAAAGCACTCTTCAGAGTAGAGGTCATTAAAATTTCTGCTGTACTGGAGAGGTGGTTCACAGCAGCAGACAGCAGCCCTGCAGTAACAGGCTAGAATGCATTCCACACCTGTCAGCCCCCGAACATGGACCACACCACACCTCCACAGGTGGTGTTGTCTCCATATTCATTATGGCTAGGAACACCTCCAGACTAGTATCCCAGCATAATGCATTGGAGATACATCCGGTACAACTGCCTTGGGGTAATAGTGCAATCCAGACAATAGCCTGCTATGGGTCCACATCTATGTCCCTAGACTGTCAATGCACATTCCTCATCACCCTGCCATCTATGAAGATCCAATGCAACACTGACATAGTAGGATACTTCAACTACCTCTCCATCATCTGGGGAAAGTAGCGGCACCAGTACAGTGGCCCAACACTTCCTGGAATTCATCATTTCCAATGCCCTGGACCAGCTCATACTGACCCCCGGTAGAGGATGCAACAACCTTGACCTTTGTTGACTACTTATGTATGGGACTGTTGCTTAGCCACAGTTGCCAATCCCTACTTGGGGAGATCCACACAGGTTGTAATCAGCATGGAACTCAACATGCCAGCCACACCACCCACAAAGGTAACCACTTTGCAAAATCTCTTCAAAGCTGACTTTGCAGCCATAAAAATGGGTGGATGATTTCACTGCACCCATGACAATGGGAAATAGCTGCATGACTGTTAAATCATACACATATGCACTGTTCAAACAGGTACATGAATGCATGGTACTAGCCATAGCCAACAAAACCCAGACACTGTCCTCCAAACACTGGGAGACAATGTGATGGTCCCCTGCAATTACTAAAGTGTACAACAGAAGGTGGACAGTGTTGCAGACAAAAGTGGTGTCTCATGACTGTTGAACCCCCTTATTAGCTGCAAACACAATTTGGGATCCCTAATGGAATCCCCTACAGGCATCTATGGTGGCAGAAATGCAGCAGACACTGACAATCACAAAAGCCTTTGATAGTTGCATCAACAACCTCCACAGCATTAAACACAAGTGCTTTGAGTTACTGTACAATGCTAATTCCTATCATGAGACAAAAGATATTGGCCACAGTCTTGGCAACACATTCAGTGCCAGCTTTACCCCTCTCTCCCCCTACAAGGGTACAATCACAATGGCAGATTAATGGCAGGCACCTAGCAGTACTGCAGGCCATGTGAGACCTGCATTGTCCACAGGCAGGAATACAGCTTTCATGGGACACCAACATATCCATGGCTGTATTCTACATGACATACAAAGTGACCTTGGACCAAATTTGTGTGCCCTGGTCAGTCACATCCTCACCTCAGGCTTTGCCCCTCAAACATGGCACACTACTACAGTCATCCCTCTCCATAAATGGGTAGCATCTACAGACCCTGGGGATTAATGGCCCCTTAGCCTGACAAGTCTACTATGTAGCAGTATGGACCACATCATCATGGACCTGATTGACCAAGATATAGGTGATCTCCTTACTCTGAACCCACCCAGTTTGGCTTTGTGAATGGCAGATCATGCCTGCTCATTCTGGTTTACATCTTTGACTGAGTCACCAGGGCTGTGTATGACAGTAAGGCACTGCATACAGCCTACATCAATGTGTCCAAAGCTTGTGATACCATCCCTCAGTGAGAGAATATTGATAAACCCCACAAACTAGGCATCAACCCATATATCATTGGTTGTTTTGCAAATTGGTTCACAGAACACACAAGTATGACAGTGGAAAACTCCAGGTCAGACTGGCAAGCAGTCACAAGTGGAGTCCCACAGGGATCAGTACTAGATAGTGTCCTGTCCAGCATCTACTTCTCAGGAGTCCAGCCCAACACAGAGGAACTCTGGCTGACCAAGGTCACAGAAGACTGTAAGCTGGGAGCTATCATTAACTCCACAAGTGATACACACATCCCACAGAAAGGCCTCACTGAGACCACTGAGTGGTGTGAAAATCATGCCCAGAAGCTTAACACCACAATATGCATCATCATCCCCCTTGGTAAAACACTCACTTCCCAGTATGTACCACACCAATGGGAGCCCAATGAGCACTGTATGTATTATAATAGAGCTGGGAACACAGGTTGTCAGCAACTTTTCCTTCAAACACCACATTGCCACTGTGGTCAGGAAGTCCTTCTATATGGCACATTGCATTACCAAGGGATTTGCATCCAGGAAGACAGAGGTAATTATCTCTGTCTACTATTCCATCATTAGACCACTCCTCAAGTATTATGGCCCATTTGTCATGTACCTCACTAAACACCTGCTACAGCTGGGGAAGCCACAGGAGCACCTCACTAAGGGGTTCCTAAGCATTAAACACACATTCTACACAGACAGACTCAGCAGACCCAAGCTATTCTCTGTATCATCATATCACCTAATTAGCAGCTATCTGTGCTTGACATACAAAGCCATGTCTGACCCAGTACCACAATCACCACAACATGCTGGTGGGATAGATCCCTCACCAAGAGACTGCACATGCCCTGGAATACACTTCCTATACATGTCATGCAGAGCACCTAGATGACCCTGTTCCAGAGAAATCTTGATGAGTGGATGGGTAATAGACAGTTCAACCCAAGGATCACTGCAGTGGCTATACTTGATACAGGCACTGAGACGTAACATCGGGTGTCACAATGACAGGGCCCTTCTATGTGCTAGGCTTGTTAAGGCTCCTGGGCCATTACTTACTACACACTTGTGAACCTATAAAGGGAATGACATCAGCAGGACTGATAAAGTAGTGCAGTGGGTGGTTAACCTATCAAAATACTTTATCCAACAAACAGACACACTTGCCAGATGTGTGAGTAGAACCTCTACCTAACTAGTGATTTGTATCACAGTGTTATACAGTTACCACACACACTACAGAGCTTACTGGGCAAGGAGTTGGCCAGAGGTGCTGATATGGGGAATGACATCGGCAGGGCTGATAAAGTAGGGCTATGAATGGGAAACATTCTACCTACAAACATACAAACCCACACATACATTTGCTGGAAGAGTAGAACCCCTGCCCAACTACTCCTTTGTACTATACTGTTGAGTATTTATCACACACACTACTGAGCTTACAGAGCAGAAAGCTGGCCAAGGTTGCTAATAAGGGACTAACATAATCTGGCCTGATAAGGTGGGGCACTGTGAAGTGTTGTGGGTAAGAATGGCATAAAACTGTTTCACCTATAAACAAACACACAACTCCCTCAGTCTTGCACACAGAACTGTCACACACACACACACACACACACACACACACACTTCTACATTTGCCAGGACTGAGATTAGAACTCTTCCTAACTAGTTATTTGTACTATCTTGTTATGCGGTTATTGCACGCACCACAGAGCTTATGTAGTTGAGGCCTGACGGAAGGCACTTCCATGATGACTGATATCTGCAGGACTGCTAAAGTGTGGAAAGGGAAGGTGTACTGGGTTTGAATGGACCCAAAAGCTTTTAGTTGTGAATACACACACACACACACACACACACACACACACACACACACACACACACACACACACACACACACACACACACACATACACACACACTTTTACATTTGTCAGAACTGAGATTAGAACTCCTACCTAACTAGTTATTTGTACTATCATATTAAGCAGTTATCGCACATGCTAGAGAGCTTATGGGGCTGAAGCCTGACAGAAGACACTTCTAAGATGACTGATATCTGCAGGACTGCTAAAGTGGGGAAAGGGAATGTGTACTGGGTTTGAATGGATCCAGAACTTTTAGTTGTGAACACACATACACACACACACACACACACACACACACACACACACACACACACACACACACACTTTTGCATTTGCTAGGACTGAGATTGAAACTCCTACCTAACTAATTATTTATCACATGCGCCACAGAGCCTATGAGGCTGGGCCTAACAAAAGTGATTTCTATGGTGACAGACATCTTCAGGACTGCTAAGGTGGGGCAATGGAAAGTGCACTGGGTGGGGAAGGCCTGTTCATTCCTAGATCCTACTGACATTTCTCTAAGTGTATGAGCATGCCTAGTGTGTCCTTCTATAATACATGTGGGACTCCATTCCAGGGATTGTTGTACTCCAGTCCTGTTTGTTTTCTGCTACAGCCATACCTGTCAACCTGTTGGTGCAGGATATCTGGAGATAGCCTATCAAAATGTGGGAACAATGGGCCATACAATGATTGTGACAATTTCTCTCAGTAATGTATGGGTTGCAAGGGTTACAGGGCTGCTTTTAGCAAACATTTGTCATATATGCCATTTGACACTGTCATGTACTGTTTCAATACCTGGTGACATACCTCCATGAAATCCCCACCCACAGACTTTTACACACGCTCTATAATGATCCTGGTTTGTGTGTGTGCCTCATTATGGCGTTCTTGTGTGAGTGTGTGTGCATTTCTGGTTGGTGGCATCATCCATGGTTCCAGTGCATAGCCAGCATCCCCCACTAAATGACCATATGGGATGTCCTCCGTGGTAACCCACTGATACTGCTGTGAGGAATGCCAGATGTGGGGGTCATGATAACTTCCAGGGCAGCCAGCACACACATTCATGACAATGCCCTGGGCATCACACACAACCTGGCAGTTGATGGAGTGGAATCTCTTGTGGTTTATGTAGACCCTACCCTGGTCACCAGATGGTGCTTTGATTTGGATGTGCAATGCAGTCTATGGCACCCAGTACCTCTGGGTAGTTTGCTACATGGTGGAAGAGACGCATATTGCCAGTCAGCTCCTCATGGGTGCTGGAGAATTTAATGTGCTCCACAGCATGTGTCTGCATGTCATCCAGGAACTGCTGGAGTATCCTGGACACAGATGCCTATGAGACCACCATGATGTCCCCAGTTGCTCTTTGGAAAGTACCTGTAGCTAGCATTCTTAGAGCTACACATACCTTGGTATCTACTGGGATCGGTTCCCCTCTGTTTGTTCTGGATGTGAGGCAAGGCCGGCACAGCTCCACAATTTGCTGCAGTATATCCCTGTTCACCCTGTAGCACTCTACCATCTCCAGATCATATAGCCCCCGGTAGGTTACCCTGGGCCTGAACACTCTTTTCCTCCTCCTTATAAGTCTGGGGCAGTTGTCAGCATTGTCCTATTCACCAATCTCAGCCTCTTGCACATACTGATGTATGCACATACTGATGTATGAGAGTGACAGAAGCCCCTAACATTCTGTTAGTTTTGTCAGATAAAATTTCCCCATCTGTGTACACTGGTGGTGTATAGTTTGTGGGAAAAATCAGACTAAAAGGTGTTTGCATAGTTTATAGTGGTGTGCTGCAGATGCTGCCTGTGTGATTGGCTGAGTATGATACATCCCACCTGCCATCTCTATTACTTGTATTTGAGTGCCTCTATTCTGCTATTTCCTTTTTTTTCTTGTTCCACTTGCCATTTCCTGTATTTTTTAATTTTTGTGGTTTCCACCCCAGTGCATGCCAAGCACACCCATTTAGGCAAGGTAAACAAGGCTATATAACTTCAAACACATCCCCTTGCTTACATATACACAGTGCTGCCATTTCCTGTTTTTTTGGGGGGGGATTGCTTAAGTCGCAGTGCGCTTAGTGCACACCTGTTTAGCTAAGGTAAACACATTCCCTCCCTGGACGCGAACACATTCTACATTTCATGGTATAAGACATTACAGCCTCAGACACAACCCCTTGCTTATCTGTGCTTAGCTAAGCGCATACGTAGGCAATGGTGCTCCAGTGTGCTTACAGTAAGCATGACACACCCCCTTTTGATGTCATTTACTTCTCCTGCTTATATGGCTGTATTAGAGCACTTACACGGTTAGGTGCAGCCTGACACTTAGAAGAAATATGTCATTCAGTAAGATTCCCCTCATTTGCATACCCCACTGCCTTACTCCATAGTTACTGCATTCACACTGAGCATTTCCCCTTAGCAACCACTGTTCCTTTGTATTGTTTTCATTCTGCATGCCATTGACTATAATGCAAAATGCAGATTTCACTGAAAATTGCTTTTTCACAATTTTCTTTTTATTTTTGGCACGATCGGCCAAAAAAATAAATAAATAAAAGTTTTATTTTATTAAAAGTAAATTATTTTTCATGCCAATGGCCATATATTTGGCCATTGGCATGCCTACTAACTATAATACATGCTTTCTTTTGAGCTGTCATGCCTCCTTTTTTTTTTAATTTGTAGAAATGTATTCAGCTACTAGATGAATACATTTCTGCTTTGTACACTGTTCAGGCAGTGACAACTGCATGCTTCCTGGATCGCTAATTCACCTCATTTGTATGGTTTTCACCAGCAAATGAGGTAATTAGCATATAGCAGTGGTGTCTGTGCCGGAATAGTGTAAGCATGCTCATGCACATCCTGGTAGCTCGATTCTGGACTGCACTATTCCGACACTCTGTGCAGGGCTTTATGAATCCGTCCGATTATTTTTAATCTTTCTCAACGTATATTAAATAGACTTGAACTAGAATTACTGAATAAGAGTCTTACCTTTATTCCTGCAAGTATAACAGACATTTTTGATGTGATAACTGATGTTAAATTGTTCATAAGGAATTTGAATCTTAAGCTATTATATGATGTAAGTAATTCAACTGAGTATAGCACAAATGTATTATCTAGAAGTAGTAATTTTTTGCTAGTGAATAATCTTCTTATAACAGCTTTTGAACAAGCAGTAGAAAATAATATTTATCAAGTACTGAAAACCAACAGTCATTTTCACAACTTAATGGTTGAGCAACAACAAGCTATTAAATCTTTAGCCGCTAATCCCAACATAGTTATAAAAGAAGCAGCTAAGAGTGGTGGCATAGTTATTTTAGATATTAATGATTACAGTACTAAAATGTAGGATATGTTAAGTAGCAATAAGTATTTAGCCATTGACAGGAAGCAGGTTAATAGTATTATAACAAAAGTGAATAGCATGATTTATGACATGCACCTTAAAAGAGAAATTACTTTGGAAATGTTGGACTATTTTCATGTGACTGCTCCCAAAATACCAGTCATATATGGAATTCCAAAACTTCATAAATCAGTTACGTCTGCACCATTAAGACCAATTGGTTCAGCAAATGGTTGGATTACAGAAACAATCTCAAACTATTTAGAGCATAAATTTAAACATGCCTTGAGTTATTCTACTACAATAATTAAGGATAACTCCCAGTTTTTAACACACCTATATGACTGGTCTTTGTCTAGCAATATTGCTGATTGCTACTTTGTCACATTAGACATAGATGCCCTATTTACATCAATACCGAATGATATTGGAACAGAGTATATCCTCCCCACGGTCGAGTGGCGTTCGAAAGACATGCATGAATGGGCATGCCTTCATTGAAGGTTGGGCATCGGGCTGGCAACTCAGCACCATAAAAATCAACTGCCAATCATTAGTGGACCGGAGTTCTGCTGTGGCGACCCCTAACCGGGAAAGCCCAAAGACAAACAAATTGGAACAGAGTACCTTTGTGAATTTATAGCACTGCATACAGTTTTTTCAGCAGCTGAGACTAACACCATTTGTGATTTAGCAGAATTGTTTTGACTAACAATGTTTTTTGTTTCATAAAAATATAGCTAAACAATGTAAAGAAGTAGCCATGGGTACACAGATGGCTAAAGGCTATGCAAATTTGGTTACGAATAAATGGGAACTCAATTTTATTTTTTTCTGAAATGAATAATAGCTTTCTTAATAATGTTTTGTTTTATAGGCATTTCATTGATGATTTGTTTTTAATCTGGAATGTCTCTCTTTCTGCATTTTCTGACTTTTTATTATATTTAAACTCAACTGCTGAATTTCTGCATTTTAAGCATACCATATATTATACACAAATAGATTTTTTAGATATTAAGTTGTTTAAGGGAACCACTTGTAAAATTGAAACTACATTATTTAAGAAAGATGTGAGGAAAAATATGTATCTGCACAAGAGTAGTATGAACCCTCCTTATGTTTTTAAAAATATAGTGAAAAATCAGTTTACCTGTATGGCTAGACTGAATACAAGAAAAGAAAACATTTAATAAAATGGCCAATTACTTTTTTAAAAGAGGTTATAAGGAACATAATGTAATGAATATAGTAACACAGATATAGCAAGAGAGCATTGATAAAATTAAACCAATATTTTCTGATAATCACATTAGTTCACTGAGTAATAATGATAAAGTTAAGGACACAGAGTTTATTCAGGTGTGTTTTACCCTACCATGTTCATATTCATCAAATACAGGCTATTATTAAAAACACTGGTACATATTACAATATAGTCCTACTTTAAAGATATATGAGTAGATAAGCTAACTTTGGGGTATAAAAAGGTCTACTAATTTAAAAAATATGTTATGTTATAAGGAATAGGAGAAGTATATAAACACAGTATCTATATCCAAGTATGGAACCCAAAAATGCAACAATTGTCAATTCTGCAGGTATGTCTTCACAGAAGCAACGTTTAAGCAACCAGTTAGTCTAAAACCATTCCATCTTAGATGCCATGGGACATGTAATACTAAAAACATAATATACATGGCAAGATGCCTGATCTGTAGGACCTTCTATATAGGTAAAATGAATAGAAAGTTTAAAAAGAGAATTAGTGAGCACGTATCTGACATATCAAGGCAGCTAGATGCAAATGGGTTTTACAGGCATATTAAACAAACAGACACATCTCATGAATTTTGCTTTTTTATTTTACAAAATTTACAGGAAAGCTTAAGGGGTGGTGACCTGAAGAACCACACAGAAATTATTGAAAATAAGTGGATAATACATTTTAAAGCACATTGTCCATCTGGTCTCAATGAAAGTGTGACAATAAAGCCAGTTCTAAAAGATAAATGAAATAAAATTAAATAATTTTGATACACAGATAGGTAGAAAAGTTTTTAAAAGTTTTAGTATATATTTTTATTTATGTTATATACAGAATAGATTTTTGTATTTTTCAGTATTCCTACTACTTGTAAAGTATTTATTTATGTGTTAGCCTTTTTTGTGTGTTACTCCTTTAAAGGTGTAGTCACCTGATATTTTCCTTTTTGTGTTTAAATCATGTGTTTTAGATTAGCTATTTGCCTGAAGAAGCCTGTATTGGTGAAAGTCTAGAACTAGCAAGCTTTAATAATTTCCTGCTGTTTAAGTATCGAGTGTCGTGGTGCAGGTTTACTTATTTTATCTGATTTCTTAGTACAGCGGCTTTATCTGTGTGGCAGAATTATTTTATATTTCTATTTCTATGTTGTCAGGTACTAATCTGTCAAATTTATAGCTGCTTTTCATTGTCCTTTTACTGTTTGCTGTGTACTAAGATACACATTAGTTCACTAAACTGTACCCCCTGTTGTCTGTTAACATGTGTCTCTGGCTGGTATGAGCCTATCATTGATCAACATATACATACATACAAATGTTTCAAGCACAGGCATTAAAGCCCTTCTAACTTATCAATATACCAAAACACTTGTTCCCATAATAAATGTCCAGTCTGTTCTTAAAAATATCTAAACTAGTACTTGCTTTAATGTAATTTGGTAGTCTGTTCCAAGCATCAACTACTCTGTCAGAGAACCAATTAGTGCACTTCTCATTCCTATAGAATCTTCTACATAGGTTATCTGATGATTCTCTAGTACTTGTTGATAACCCTAAACATTCCCAGAGGTAGTTGTCCCTAAATGCCCTATATACCTGAATAAGATCTCCTTTTAAATATCTATAAGAGACACTGTACAAGTTCAGATATTTTAGTCTTTCATAATAACTTAGATTTTCACATCCATGGATGCCCTTGGTATATTTCTGCTGTACTCTTTCCAGTTTATTCATGCTTGTTTTTCTATAGGATTTCTATATTGTTATTTCATACCTAAGCTTGGGTCTAATGTAACTAACAAACAATGACTTCATTATGTTTGATTTCCTAGACTTTATATATCTTTTTATACAACCTATAGTTCTATAACTATCATTAGCCAATTGGTTGATATGATTAGAAAAACTCATAGCTGAACCTACCCATATACCCAGGTCCTTAAATGGGTCTACAGTTTCAATCACTGTGTGCTGTATTAAATATTCACCTTTCAGTTTATGTATTCCAAATCTCATATGCTTAGTTTTTGATGTATTTATCAACATATTATTCTCCTGTGCCCAAATGGTCAATTTAGTCAAATTATTTTGCAGACATGCCTTATCTATAACACTTGTAAACAGTTTACCCAATTTCAGGTCATCAGCATATATACTTTAGAACACCTCAGATGAAAAAGTAAGTTATGAAAGATACAATCTAAACAAGTAAGGGCCTAGTACAGAGCCCTGTGGGACACCTTGACTGTAACCAAGGATTTCACCTGTCCAGTTGGTGTGTGACACTTGCCATGTTCTATTTATAAGCCATGCAGCTATCCATCTTATTAACAGTACATCAATACCTAGTTGTACTAATTTATTGATCAGTGTTTTGTGTATGACCCTGTCAAATGCTGAAGTTAAATCTATATAAATCACAGCACAATGTTTCATTCATAGCTGTTATTATATTGTTATAGAACATCATGTTACAGGTGGTAATAGATCTGTTTTCAACATATGCATGCTGATATATGGTTTCAAGTCCCAACCTATCCAGGTCTGACAATAACTTATCCAGTACTACCTTCTCCATTATTTTTCCACAGCATGAAAGTAGACTTAAGGGTCTATATGATTATGGGTTTGTCCTACTCCGCTTTCCCTTAAAGACAGGTTTAATAAGTGCATGTCTCCAATCTTGAGGAATCTCCCCATATTTATATGACCTAGTGAATAATAGATGTAATGGTAGTGTAAGTTCTTGTTGAAGTGTTCTCAGGTCATTGTTACTTATTCCGTCTCCTCCCTGCACTTTGGATCCAGTTTGCACAGTTCTTTTTCAATATAATCTAATATGATTCCAGTATCTGGGGTTACCTGGATGTCACTAGGACAACTTACCACCCCTTTTGTGGAGCCAAACTGTTTTGCATAAGATTTGTAAATATATCTATAATCTGTTGTGTCTGAGAATAAATTTTAGAATCTGCACACAGTTTATCAATTTGTGTATCTTTACTCCTTCTACATCTTATGTATCTATAAAAAGGTTTCCTATTATGCTCAATATCTTTATATAAATTTTCTTCAAATTTTTCTTCATCTTGTCTAACACTATGCTTAATCTGTTTGTCCAACTCATTTATTTCAGTTTTCAAAGTTGTAGTTCGACCTCCCTTCCATTTCTTATATTTTTTATCTCTCACCTTAATCAGGTATCTTGTTCTTATGGAAATATACCCCCAGATGTTGCATGTCAAGATCCTGATGTTAAACATTTTTTTTACTTTTTGTACTCGAACAATTTCTCTTTCAAAACTTTCCATATTTCATATGCAGTTTTTCCACTGAACACCTCACTGCAGTTAGTTTTATATAGTAACTGTTTTGCTTCCGTATAGTCTGTAATTAACCTTCTGTGCATTGGCTTAGATTTCAGTTTGGCAGAATTATCTAGCAACAAATTAACCTTAATAACCCCGTGATCACTGCACATCAATGGTGGTAAAACCTGACTTGAAGTTACAGTAATTTCTTTGGAAACACAAACAATATCTAGTATATTCCATCCCCTGGTAGGTATTTTACAATCTGAAGCATTTGTTGTTCCTGAATATACTCTGTAAATAATTTCTTTACTAACATTGTTGAATCAATATTATTCCAGTCTGTTTCTGGTAAATTTAACTCCCCAGCTAATATTATTTTTCTCTCCTGTGTTTCATGTAAGAAATCTATGAATTCCTCTAGGTCATCAGCACTTGACTTTGATGGTCTGTATACTCCAACAATTGTTATATGTTCCAGGGTTGCCTTTACTGTCACAGTTACACAGTCTATAGTATTGGTGTTATCATTGAACATGTAGTAATCACAAGTCTCATAGCTATATTTAATCCCTATCATAACACCTACACCTGTTTTTTTATTAGAATGTCTGTTACAGTAAAAACATTTATACCCTGTCAGAATTGGTTTCCAGTCATCCTCATCATCAGCCCCCTTTTTCCAAATTTTTTTTCTACATGGGGTTGGAGTATCGTGTTAACTGTCGCCAACTCTCTCAATTCAGTGCCACACTCCTGCCTTCTTCAACACTCATGCCTGATTGTCGCAGATCTTCTTTCACACAATCCATCCACCTCTTTGCTGGACATCCTCACTTCCTCTTACCTTCTTCCTGTCTGTCCCAAATCTTCCTCACCAGATTGTCTTCTGCTTTTCTACACATGTGCCCAAACCACCGTAATCTGTTCTCTTTGATCTTTTCTGCAATTGGAGCTACTTTGGCTTCTGCTCTTATGTCCTCATTTCTTTGTCTGTCCCACATTGTGCATCCTACCACCTTTCTCAGGCACTTCATTTCCATCACCTCTAGCTTCTTCAACTGTTCTGCCTTTATTGCCCAGGTTTCTGTACCATACAGTAGCACTGGTTGCACCACTGTCTTGTACACCTTACTTTTCATCTTCTTTGGCATTCTTCTGTCATAGACTACGCCTGATACTCTATGCCATTTGGCAGAAGCCCCTCTGATTCTAGCTTTGGCCTCTTCATTCAGACTACCCTTCTCCTCAACTACCTCTCCTAGACACTTGAAGCTGTTTACCTGTTCCACTATCTTCCTTTCTATCTCTATTCTCCACTTCTTCTGCTTTCCCCAGTTTGCTGCCATTACCACTGACTTATCTGTGCTTAGTTTCATCCCATGTGCCTTCAGATTTGCATTCCATTCTCCTATCCTTTGCTGAAGTTCTAGCTCAGAGTCTGCCTGTACTGCCACATCATCTGCATACAGCAGTTTTGTTGATCCATCCCCTCCAACATGTTTGATAATATGAACAGCAGTGGGCTCAGAGCTGAATCCTGATATACACCCACTCCCACTGGGAACCCCTCTGTGAGGCGAAACACTGTTTGTACTTGAGTCATTGGGTCCCTGGACATAGCCTGCACTAATTCTGCCAGTGTTTCTTGGACTTCAAACCACCGCAGTACTGCCCAGATCAGCTTTCTTGGGACCTTGTCATATGCTTTCTCCAAGTCTAGGAATGCCCAGTTGGACTTTCTCCTCATTTCTAGTCTCTTCTCAAGCATCTGTCTCACTGCAAACATCAGGTCTGTTGTGCTGCATCCTGATCTGAATCCAAACTGCTCATCTCCCATCGTACATTCTACTACTCTGCGTATCCGTTTGTCAGTCACCCTGTCCAGGATTTTCATGCAGTGTGATAGGAGTTTGATGCCTCTGTACTGCCCACAGTTGTGGATTTCCCCTTTGTTCTTGTACATTGGCATGAGTATGCTTATTCTCCAGTCATCAGGGATATGCCTTTCTCTCCACACTGCTATTAGTACCCTCAGGAGCCATTTCTCCCCTATTTCCCCCAGCATCTTTATCATATCTGCTGTGACCTCATCTGAGCCTGCTGCTTTCCCCTGACTTCATCTTCCTTAGTGCTGTTCTTACTTCTTCTAGGATGGGCTCCTCTTCTTCTCCTCTCATCGTAGGCTGTTTCTGGGGCAGTACAGCTTATGTGGGGTTTTCTTCATTCAGAAGCTGCTGGAAATACTCCTTCCATCTGCCTTTGATGTCCTCTAGACTGGTGAGCAGGTTGCTGCTGGCATCCTTTATGAAGGGTGTCTGACTATCTTCTTTATCTTTCTGTCTTTATATTGCAACCTGATATAGTTTCTCTGTGCCTCTTACTGAGTCACTTTCCAGAAGTTGGTACAGTGCCTCCAATGCCCTATTCTTTGCTATTGCAACTTCTTTCTTAGCTTCTTTGTTAGCCAGCCAGTAGTCCTTCCTAGCCTGGTCAGTCTTTTCTGTCTCCCACTTCTTCCTGCACTCCTTCTTTCTTTTGATGACTTCCTGGACTTTTGCATTCCACCAGCAGCTTTCCTTATGTACCTTATTTCCATACCAGACTCAGCCACATATCTTTTTTGTAGTCCTAACACATGCTGTTTTAGGCGCTGCCATTCTTCTTCAACTCCACCTATTTCCTCCTCTTCTTGGGGTGCTAGAGCCCTGAGTAATTCCTTGAGCTGTTGTACTTTCTCTCCAGTCAACTTTCAGGTCTTCAGCCTGGTCTCTGTTGACCTTAGAGCCTTCTCTGACCACTGCTTGCAGCAGATTGTGGCAACTAGTGATTTATGCTGTGAGCTGACTGTTTCACTGGGGATGAATTTGCAGTCATGGATTCTACCCCAGTGCCTTTTCCTTACTAGGAGGAAGTCTACCTGAGTTGCATGTTGACTACTCTTGTATGTGATCTTGTGACTGTCTCTTTTCCTGAACCATGTGTTGGCTACTATCAAGCCATTTGCCAGACAGAAGTCTAGAATGGCTTCTCCTTTTTTATTCCTGTTGCCCCAATCATGTGGACCCAGGCAGTCCTCATATCCTGTTCTGTCTGTCCCAATATGTGCATTCAAGTCACCCATTATCAATACCAATTCATGTTGTCCTGCTTTATCTAGTAGGTCCTGCAACTTCTGTCTGAATGCACTCTTTTCCTCACTATCACAACCCTGCTGTAGGCTGAGATTATGAATACTGCCCTGTCATTACACTGGAGTCTGACTGCCATGAGTCTGTCATTAATTCTGATGATATCCCTTACTGCCTTCTGAAGCCTCTCTCTCACCACAATTCCTACACCATTTCTAGCCTGCCCCCCACCTGAGTAGTAGACTGGCTCCCAAGCCAAGTGACTTTGCTGCACTGCCCTTCCATCTCATCTCTTGGATACAAAGGATGTCCTGCCTCCTCCGTATCATCATGTCATCCACTTCCAAGCTGCGTCCTGTCAGTGAACCTACATTAAGTGTAGCAATTCTCAGTTCATGTTTGGCAGGTTGGTTGGTTTTACATCCAGCTTTCGCTCAACAGAGCTATCCCAGGTAGCCCAGGCTGGGCAACTAGACACTGGCCAGCCAGTAGCTTATTGGCCCAGGACTGCTGGACTTTATGGTGTGCACACAATGGCCAGTAGGGGCACATATACCCCTCCCACCATTAGGCCTGGTCCAGTCATTATTCTTTAGCCATGTTTCACAAACTATAACAACATCAATCTTGGAGAAACGTAGCAAATTTTCTAATAAAAACTTTATTATTAATGCTCCTAGAATTAACAGTAATCAGAGATGCATCACAGATAATGATGCCACAATATCAGCAAACGATTATTAGGTTCATAGGTTCATAGGTTCATACTAGGCTATCTCCTTAGGGCATTTATAAGCCTAGCCAGAGTGTGTTTGGCTTTCGCCACCCATTTTAAATTAATTTTGCTATGCCCTTTTTCGAGGTTAGTATACTGTGCCTCTGTCTAACAGTGACAAAGAAGTGATACCCGGGGTAAACCTACGATCCCCCATCCACTCATCAAGATTCCTCTTCAAGAGAGTCAATGAGGGACTCTGCCTAACCTGGACTGGGATTTTATTCCAGAGTGAAGGGAGCCTCTGGGTTATGAATCTGTCCCTCCAACATGTCCTATTTATTTCAGTGCTGAGGTTCAAGTCTCTCGAGCGCATAGCTCGATGGGATTTGGATTTTCTGAGGTGCAGCATTTCCATTAATTCTGGTTTGGACATGACTTTATATGTCAGGCACAGATCGCCCCTGAGCAGGCGGTATGCCACTGAGTAGAGCTGGAGTTTCTTTAACCGGGCAGCATATGGCATCTGTTTGAGCCCTTCGATCCTCTTGGTGAGGTACTTTTGGGGTCTTTCCAGTTGCTGCAGGTGTCTGGTAAGGTACATCCCAAAAGGGGCATTGTACTCAATTATGGGCCTGATGAGGGATGAGTAAAGAGGCACGATGACCTCCCCTGATCTAGATGTGAATCCCTTCATGATTAGGTGGGCTATATAAAATGTTTTTCTAACCACTTTGGCCACGTGGTTGTCAAATGAGAGATTGCTATCAACTTGGGTCCCCAGGTCCCTAATTACTTCTTCCATACTTAATGGATTACCACCTATGTGGTAATTTGTGGGCACTTTGTTTTTGCCAAAGGGGATGACTATACACTTTTTGGCGTTTAGCTTGAGGCCATGGCTCTGGCACCAGTTGTCTGTTTCTATGAGGCCCTTTTGGAGGATGCTTGTGTCGGCTGGAGAGTCGATTATAGTGCCCAGTTTGCAGTCATCTGCGAACTTGGTCAGCCACAGTCCTTCCGTGTTGGCCTGTACCTCCGAGAAATATATACCGAACAGAAGAGGTCCCAGGACTGAGCCTTGTGGGACGCCACTTGTAACTGGTTTGGAGTCTGACATGGCTCCAGCAATTCTAACCATGTGGGTTCTGTCTTTGAGCCAGTTTGCAATCCATCTAGTGACATAGGGGTTTATATTTAAGCTGGTGAGCTTATCTATAATGCCCGAGTGGGGTATTGTATCGAAGGCTTTTGCGAGGTCCACGTAGGCTGTGTGGACCACCTTCCCCTTGTCAATGGCCTTAGTGACTGTTTCAAAGAAATCAACCAGGTTTAAGAGGCAGTATCTGCCCTTAACAAAGCCGAACTGGGTAGGATCCAGTGTCTGTAGGTCCCCAATATCTTTTTTATGAGGTCCATGATGATCCTTTCCATAGCTTTGCAGACCAAGCTAGTCAGGCTTATGGGGCGACAGTTTCCAGGATCCGTTGAGGCACCACCTTTGTGGAGAGGGACCACTGTTGCTGTATACCACTCTTTGGGTACATATCCTGTGGTAAGGCTGAGATTGAAGAGTAGTTTTATGTTTGGGTTTAGCTCTTCTTGGTGTTCATGTAGGACGCAGCCCAGGAGACCGTCTGGTCCCATTGATGCTGTGTTTTTTGCTTTGGAGAGGGCGGCTCTTACCTGAGCATCTGAGATGTCAGGGGGGCAGCACTTTGCTGGGATAGATATTTGCCCTTTTGGTGGGGGGGGAGAAGTTTGCGCTGAACCTGTCAGCTAGGATGTTGGCAATGTCTGTGGGTTCGGTGTATTTTTTGTCATTTTGGACTAATTCTGAGCATATCTGGGAATTCCCACCCAGGTTCCTAACATAACTAAAGAAAGCCTTATGATTATTCTTAGTGTCCTGTGCAATTTTTCTCTCAAAGCTGGCCTTAGACGATTTTATGAGTGCCCGTAGTTTTTTGCTAACACTGATCAGAGATGCCTTCCCTTTTTGGGATTTTGCTCTATCATGTAGTAGCTTCCTCCTTCTATTGTATAGTTTGTTTATGGCTGGGGTCCACCAGACAGGACATCTGCCTTTGGAGGATTGGGTCTTGGTTTTATTTGGGATTGCATGATCCATGCATTCCTGAAGGTGTTCATAGAATGTGTTTATAAAGGATTCTGTGGTCTGGGCCGTATTTTCCACAGGCTCGGGGGCTTTGAAGGATTCCACCTCGGTTTTGAGGAGTGTGAAATTTGCTTTAGAGAAGTTTTTCACTGTGTTTTTCTGGGCAGGGGGGGGGGGGTCGGGATGTGAATATCCAGTGAGATTAGTTTATGGTCTGATCTTACCAGTGAGGAATACACTTCTGGTCTGGAGCATAGAGTCCCCATGTTGGTGATGATCAGGTCCAGTATGTTTTCCCCTCTTGTGGGAGTGGTAACAAGTTGTTCCATAGCATTTGAGTTTATAAATTCTTAGAACCTTTGGGCTAGGGTGTTGGAGCTAGAGTAATTCTCCCAGTCTATGTTTGGGTAGTTGAAGTCGCCCAATATAATGGTGTTTGGAGAGACCTTAATATTTTCCAGTGTTCTCAGGTAGGCCGAGTGGGGTTCCTGGGTTTGGGAGTGTGGTCTGTAGCAGGCTATAAACTGGAAGGCAGTTTTACCCACTGTTAGTTGCACATGGATAGTCTCTGATGCTTCGTGCTGTGCCACCAACCTGGAGGTGTGGGTATCTTTGACGAATATTGATACTCCCCCTCCTTTTCTGGTTCGGTCCAAGTTTTGGGGCTGAAAAGCATGGTATGAGGTATAACCTGGTAGTGCTGGGGTGCTCTCGGGAGCCTTGAACCAGGTTTCTGTTACTGCACAGATATCGATGTTCTCCATGCTAAGGAGAGTTTCAAGTGCATGCATCTTGAGGTTTAGACTTCTGGCGTTGAGTAGCATTACTTTTAGTTTCTTATCCCTTGTGATACCTATGGAGGTGGGTTTGTCTTTTGAGCCTTGCCTAAGAAAGGCACTATGGGGGTAGCAAGAGCCTTTGCCAATATCCGAAAGCTCAGGGGTGACAGGTGCAAGCCGTCCCTAGCGAAGCATCGTGGCCTATCTAGCATGTCATCCCAGGCTGACAGGCATTGGATCCCCTTTGAATGACACCAATACTTAAGCCAATTGTTGAAATTGATCATGTTGTCTTTATATTGTGGCATCATTCTTGGTGAGGGTAAGATGCTACTCAAGGTCAGGGTCATACCTGCCTGGGCCACATGCTCAGAGAGCTCCTCTATGTCTCTTTTCATGTAGTCCAGGGAGGTACGTCTCAGGTCATTCACACCAGCATGGACAATGATTGAGACATATTTGTACTTGCCTTGGAGTGACCTGAGTGCTTGTGTTATGTGGCGGATCCTAGCGCCCAACAGGCAGCTCACCGTGACCTTCTCCTTGTTCAGCCTGGTGAGCGGAACATCAGTGTGCCTGATGATAGAGTCACCTATTACAAGTGTATCAGGTGTGTTGTTTAGCCTTAAGGGCTGTGACTGTTCGGCACACTGGCTTTGTGAGCTATGTGTTGCACGTGTTTTGTTTTGGGATAGCGGTTGCTTGGGTGTCTGCTTTGAAGGTCTCTGCTACTTAGGCAGATTTTTATTTAGAGCCTCCGAGTATGTTTTTGTGTGTTTATGTGTTTGGTTTGCTGTCGTGGTAGGTCTATGTGAGACTGGAATTGTAGTGAGTGTGGTTTCCTTCTCCTCCTGACAGGTTTCGCCAGTACTGAGTTGAGAGAGGCTTAGCCTCCAGTTTGGCTATATGGTTGCATCTCTCACATGTGTTGGAATTTGTTGGGAGGAGGAGAGGGTTGTCTGTGTAGATGAGGCAGTTGTAACATTGCCTCAAGATTCCCAGATTCACCAGCTGGACCGGAGAGGAGATTGACAACTGACCTTTGGACATGCTAGAATAATATTGGGAATTCCTTTATAATTGAAAAAAAAAGGGCCAATGGGGAACAAGGTACTCAAGGGGAGTTTGTGAGGGTGTAGTGCTTTTAATATTTTAGTGCTGACTTATATAATTGCTTTAGTGAGCAAGTGCCAGGTAACTTAAATACAATGTGTTACAGGTAACTTAAATACAAAAATGACAAACAGTAACTTTCTTTCAAGTGAAACAAGGAAATAAGTACAGTAAGCAATGCAGATGTCACTAGGGATCCACAGAAGCGCTGAAAAGACATGTTTTAGGTGGAATTAGCATTTCAGGGAAATAACAAGCAAACAAGCATACAAACAAAGCTAGATTCAGCAGGCCTGGATCTAGTCTATGCTACAGCAAACAAGGTGTACCAATTCCAGTAAGAAACAGTTCAAATATGCAGGCACTATAAGCCTTTAACCAGAAATTCCCAGCTCAGAAGGGAAGAGTCCAGCCTCTCCTCCCATAAGAGTGCAGACCACGAACCTTCTTAATGTAAAATAACTGGCCTGAAGCCTAAGTGCTTAAACCAGAACTAATACACTTTTAGAATAAGAGACACTGATCCCTCAATCAGCAGTTCCCAACTTAGAAGGTTGTAAGCTACCTGTCCTGCCACCACAGTGCAGGCCACAAACCTTCCGAATGTAAAACAACTGGTCTGAGCCCAAGTGCTTAATCCAAAAGACTTAAAATGATAGCTACACTTTAATCAAGTTACTACCAAGCAGTAATAAATACAATTGAATATTTTAAAGAATGCCTGGATTAGTGCTCAAGTTATACAAACAAAGCTAGATTCAGCAGGCCTGGATCTAGTCTATGCTACAGCAAACAAGGTGTACCAATTTAGTAAGAAACAGCTCAAATATGCAGGCACTATAAGCCCTTAACCAGAAATTCTCAGCTCAGAAGGGCAGAGTCCAGCCTCTCCTCCCACAAGAGTGCAGACCACGAACCTTCTTAATGTAAAATAACTGGCCTCAAGCCCAAGTGCTTAAACCAGAACTAATACACTTTTAGAATAACAGACACTGAGCCCTCAATCAGCAGTTCCCAACTTAGAAGGATGTAAGCTACCTGTCCTGCCACCACAGTGCAGGCCACAAACCTTCCTAATGTAAAACAACTGGTCTTAGCCCAAGTGCGTAATCCAAAAGACTTTGAATGATAGCTACACTTTAATCAAGTTACTACCAAGCAGTAATAAATACAATTGAATACTTTAAAGAATGCCTGGATTAGTGCTCAAGTTATACAAACAAAACTAGATTCAGCAGGCCTGGATCAAGTCTATGCTACAGCAAACAAGGTGTACCAATTTAGTAAGAAGCAGTACAAATATGCAGGCACTATAAGCCTTTAACCAGAAATTCCCAGCTCAGAAGGGCAGAGTCCAGCCTCTCCTCCCACAAGAGTGCAGACCACGAACCCTCTTAATGTAAAATAACTGGCCTGAAGCCCAAGTGCTTAAACCAGAATTAATACACTTTTAGAATAACAAACACTGAGCCCTCAATCAGCAGTTCCCAACTTAGAAGGATGTAAGCTACCTGTCCTGCCACTACAGTGCAGAGCACAAACCTTCTTAATGTAAAACAACTGGTCTGAAGCCCAAGTGCTTAAACTAAAAGGCTTAGAGTGAGTTACACCAAGCAGTAATAAATACAATTGAGTACTTTTAAGATGACGCAAAAGCAAAATAAAGTAGGAAGAAACACAAATACAGTAAAAGCAGATACATTTTTTTTTTGAGTGAGCAAATGAGATGGGCCCAGGAGGATTATCCAAGTGCAAATTTACGCAGGCAGTTTCAAAGTCACCAAGATTAACACCAAGACAAAAACAGGGAGGGTGGGTGAGGACCTACTGAAAAAACAGTCAACTTCCAGCTAGATATTGCTCAATGCAACACAAACAAATTACTTTAAAAAGTGCAGATAAAAGTTACTTAGCTTCACTTATGCGTTCAAGTTGATATCATGCAGGTCTTAACTGGCTAAAGATCACAGTTTAAACAGAAGATAATTCACTGTACCACTTGTATAAGACAGAAACTGAATAACAATGAAGGAAACTACCCCCACCTATCACTGGCTATGCAGGTTTTTAACAAGCCTTAACTGAAAATACCACATGTACTACTGAAAAAACAGTCAACTTCCAGCTAGATATTGCTCAATGCAACACATTGATTCTAACTATTGGTTGTCTTTTCTGGTGTCATTCTAAAGGGATCCAATACTTGTCAGCTTGGTAGGACATGGTTAATAGATCATGTTGCTTTGCAAAGAGCAGTCTGCTCCTGTCTCCTCTAGGTTTTCAAATACTGGCTAAAATTTTATCCATCTCATAGTGCCTTTTTTAGGCAATGCCAAATTTACAAACCTACCAAGATAGCAAAATCAACTCAACTGAATCTCAAGGTGTTACTGTTCAATGTCAGGAGCCTAAATAAAAAGCTACACTACCTCCAAGTCCTCTTCACACTCGAGAATATAAATATTTGTGTAATTACCAAGACATGGTTTAAAGTGGCAGAGTACCCTGGCAGTGTAAGGTTTCAGTACCTGCACAGATAAGGGCTAAATGTGGAGGTGTTTTGATATACATCAGTAACAGCCATACCTCTAGGTTGAGCAAAGAGGCTAGCACACTGGAGTTCCTCCACATGCAGATCATTGTAGAAAAAATCCAATACCACATCTTAGCCGGCTACAGGTGATCCTCCATGTCCCAAGAAACTCATAATGCATACTTGGACCTACTGGAGTCACTTATCACCCAACTTAACACTCTACTCATGGTAGACTTTAATTACCCACTTTATAGACTGGAAATCCTACATAGCCTCAAATATCAGGCACAAAGATTCCTGGACATCTTACAAACACCCTTGACCAAACAGTGAATACTCCTACTACAGGCTCCAACATATTGGACCTCATACTCACAAATGTGGGAGAATACTGCATCCCCCCCCCCCCAACATGTGTTGTCCTCTCTGGTAAGGTCCAACCATAAAGCTGTTTCCTTCAAAGTCAAAATCAGCTCTGTAACCCTAGTAACAACAAGTAACAATTAGGAACTATTTCAAGGCAAACTACCTTTTATTAATTGATGGCTTGTCAAAATTCAGTGCTCCCAAACCTAAGGGCACAGCAGCCTATGTTGAATTACTCTCAGAAACTCTGCACAACCATGCCAGTGACTGTATACCGGCTGCTGTACCTACCAGAAGTAAGCCCAGAACTAACCCCAGAAACACACCACCCTGGTGGCATCCCAAATTAAACAGGATATATAATAAAAAGAAAATATTATGGCAAACACCAGAAAGGGTAATTCCCATAAAGATAAAAACGCTCTCATCAAACTAAATAGGCAATTAAGACAGCTAATTAGGTCAAACAAAGACAACTTTGAAGTTAAGATAGCCTTCTAGGCAAAAAAATAGCAATAGGGACGTCTTCAGCTGTGTCATAAACCCAAAGGGCAGCACACAGCAATATGCTGAACTGGTGGTTAATGGTGCCACAGTCAACAAACCTAGTGATATAGCAAACCTGTTAACAAATTCAGTTCCAAATTTACTTCTTCTCACCCCAACCATCCCCCAAGATATACTATCAAACATATCCTCTCCAACTATAACTAGGGCTAGGGACTATGTACTGGCTGCACTTGCTATAGTCCTAAAAAGGCTTTGTGCCATGAGAAGCCCCCCACCCCCATAAAGGAGTGCCTTCAACAGATCCTAGAAACTAAAAACCTATTAATCTGACTAGTCTTATCTGCAAAACCGTGTAAAGAATTATCATGGAAATTATCAACAAGGACATAGGAGACCTCCAAACACTGGATCCATCCCAGTATGGTTTTGGCAAGGGAAGGTCATGCCTACTGAACCTGGTGGACTTCTTTGAAATGTCACTAAGGCAATGGATGAGGGGAAAGTGGTGTATATTGCCTACCTGGATCTGGCTAAAGCATTTCATACATACTCCATTTAGACATTGTAAACAAACTTATGAAACTTGGCATAAACCCCTTTATTATATGCTGAATAGCTAGCTAATTTCCAGATAGGCCCCAAGATGTTAGAATCAGTGAGGCCACCTCCACAAAGTGACTAGTCACCACTGGAGTCCTTCAGGGCTCTGTGCTTTTCCCACTCCCCTTTGGCATCTATTTCTCAGAGGTCAAAGCCAATGTCAAAGGCTTCTGGCTGGCCAGGTTCATAGATGGTTGCAAGCTGGGTGCAGTCATTGAATCCCCACAAGGCAAGAACACCCTTCAGAAAGGTGTAACACAGGCAAACCCTTGGAGCCGAAGCCATGTCTTAAAACATATTGCCAAGAATTGCATTATAGTACCTTTTGGGAAGTCACACTCCTAATAGTTGACTAATTAGGTATCTGGAACTCATGTGGGCAGTAACCTAGCATTCAACCAACAGATGTTCAAGGTATTTAGAAAATTCTTCTATGTTACTCAACTTATAAGTAAGGGCATTGCATGCAGGTCTAGAGAGATCATCATAACACTGTTATTGGCCCTCATCAGACACATTATAGAGTATAATGCTCCCTTTGATATGTATCTAACCAGAAAAAATGCAACAAATGGAAGGTCCACAATGGTTCCTTACAAAAAGAATACAGCGGGTGAACACAATGTCCAGTGCTGATCGCCTTACAGCCCTGTCTGTTTACTCGGTATTATACAGACTTCTAACAGGTGATTTTTGCATAGTGTACAAAGCATCCCTGAACCCTGTTTTGATGATCCTTTGGCACATCTGCATAACAAACAGCATCAGAGCTACTAGATCAAAATACCTAAATTTTGCTTGTGACATAAATAGGACATGTTGGAGAGACATATATGTTTTTCAGAGAATTATCATTCTCTGGAATAGGCTCCCCATCCATGTGAAGCAGAGTTCCTCTCTAACCCTATTTGAGTGCAACTTGGATCAATGGATAGATAATCAGAAACTCACCCCTGGTCTGATGCCTATGTCCCTGATGGTATAGGCAGTCAGCAAATCATCCCTATAGAAATCAAATTTGTAGGTCACATTTGGGTTGGACAGCTAGGCTTATAAAGACCCCACTGGTCATTAACCTAGCATATACCTTGAAACTAAGACACTACAACTGGCTGGAAAACTGTGCTTGTTTGCTTCAGCCTGAGAAACTAAAAAACTGTTTGGAACATTTTTTTACACCAGATATAACTTAAGAAAGTTCTTTTTTATATATTTGCATTTTTACACTGCAATTAAAGACATTTTACTATTGTTGCTGAATTTAATTTGTTTTGTCTGTTTTTTTTCGGAGGGTTGCTCTTTTTTATATTGAATCACTGTTTACAATTAGTTTATCTCTGGCATAGTGTGGGACAGTAGTGGTTTTGTTGTAGTAAAAATGCACTAATTGCTGTTATTTCTAGGTAGCTAGGCACTAATCTGTCAAATTTAATGCTGCTTTTTATTTGTCTTTTACTTTTTACTCTTTGCTGTATACTGAAATCAACTGCACCCACTGCTGTCTTTTAAGAAATTCTGTAGAGCTGCACTTGATTGCTTCAGCCTGAAAAATTGAAAAACAAATGTTCTGAAACATTTGTTGTACCAGAAATAACCCAGGAAAGTTTTGTTAATGTTACTGAATTGAATCTGTTCCACCTGCTCTTTTTCCATTTTAATCACTGTTTTCACTGTTTACAATTAGCTTTTTCTGGCCCAGTATGAGAGCCATCTTGAGAAATTAATGATTATTGTAGTGGAAGAGTACATTGATTGCTAGTATCGCTAGGTAGAAAGAGACAGATTCATTGAACGTGTAGCTGCTTTTCATTTTTTATTTTTTACTGCTTGCTATATACCAAGACAACTGCACTTTCACCTTCTCTGAGTGCACTGCCAGGTTGTAGTGGGACAGTGGTTACTATTTGTTTGTGTCTTTCGGCTTTTCCCGGTTAGGGGTCGCCACAGCGGAACTCCGGTCCGCTAATGATTGGCAGTTGATTTTTACGTACTGGCTTGCCAGGCCTGATGCACAACCTTCAACGAAGGTACGCCCATTCACGCATGTCTCCACACAGAAGACGAGATGCTCTAGCTGAGAATCGAACCGGACAGCATCTTACTGTGAGGCGACAACCATGCACAAGTGAAATCTTCACTAAGTCTTTCCTGCAAAAATCCTTCTTCCTTCATCTTGTGGGAAACTGTTTCTAGTCGATTCCTGGCTGTACGTGTTTGTGTGTACCTGCATTGACTTGCTACCAGCTGCTCTTGTTTGCATGTTGTTTTTTCCTACATATCTTGTGTAACTGTGTATTTTCCTTCCTCACATGTTCTGATATAAATAAGATAGCACTGGAGGGCGTGGAGAGACAGCAGACTACCTCCCCTTCTATTGCCAGTCTTCTAGCACTTGGTATCCTAATGCAGTGAATGTAACAACTGCATTACGCTCACTGAAAATGAATTCCTAATTATTCTAGCAGCAACACATGAATGCAACATCCTATTGCTAACAACACTAAACTGTCATATGCTGATGCTGTAAAAACATCAGTAACAAATTTTTCTTGACCTCTTAGGAGTATTCAGCAAAAACCTTCCCCAGTTCATCTTCTAATGCACCCCTTCATCAACATGTCACCAACAGCATAACACCTCAGTGTCTAACAAGAATAAATCAGATTCTGGAAACATCCTAATAACTGGCAACTCCATTTTAGACACACTGACTCCATGTTCACTAGGCTGAACAAGGACATCATTACAGTTAGCTCTCCCTTAGGAGCCAGGATTGCTGACATATCAAGGGCCCTCAGGACAGTGAATCATCTGTCATGAATACCAATGAAAGGCATGTAGAAGGGCTTACTGGAACTTGCTGTTAGATTAATCAGGAGTTCATTTTCAGTGAGCATGAGGCATTGCTATGCATGCTTCAGTTAGGGGTAAGAAACTGTTTTTTTGTGTGGTACCCTCCCTCACCAAGAATAATGACTAGATTCAATAAAGAGATCCTAATGCAGTGAATGTAACAACTGCATTACGCTCACTGAAAATTAATTCCTAATTATTCTAGCAGCAACACATGAACGCAACATCCTATTGCTAACAACACTAAACTGTCATATGCTGATGCTGTAAAAACATCAGTAACAAATTTTTCTTGACCTCTTAGGAGTATGCAGCAAAAACCTTCCGCAGTTCATCTTCTAATGCACCCCTTCATCAACATGTCACCAACAGCATAACACCTCAGTGTCTAAGAATGATGACTAGATTCAATAAAGAGATAACTGCATTCAACAATTGGCTAAATTGCTACATAGAGAATCCTTTATGTATCTCTCTCATCTCCCTGGGATGACATGATCAACAATCCTACTTATTTTGCAAAGAATGGTTTGCTCCTCTCATTTCAGAGTTTCCATATACTAGCTAAAGCCTTTGTTGTCCCCATTATGCCTTTTTTAGGCAGAGTTCATCTAATGAACATACCAACCTAACTAACAAATCAAACAATAAATTAGACAACAATAAGATGACCATTCTCAATGACGAGAGTCTTAATAACAAACTGCCAAATCTGGCTGCACTTCTGTGTCTGAAATTTATCCATGCTTGTACAGTCACTGAGACATAATTCAAGTGTAACAAAGAACACCCTGTCCATGCCATGGTTCTGTGCTTATAATGCCTTCAAGCCCACTAGGAATGGTAGAGGTATCTCAGTGTTCACCAGGGAGCTTATCCTTTCCAAGGTGATACTTCATGATGCTCCCAGTGAGCTCATTGAACTCCAGCTGTAAATAAAGTAAGTGAGAGTTTTAACTTATTGCTTGTTACTGATGCCCTTCTGTGGCCCACAGAATTATCAAAACTTCCTAACAGTCCTTTGAAATATCCCTATAGGAGATGGTTCTTTAATCCTAAGTGATAGCAGCTACCCCTCTCCAGTCTCAAGTACTTACACTTCTAATGTTGGGTATGCACAACATTTTCATTCCCTGGATCAAATTGCCTATAATTTATTTATTTAACATTTGTTTACCAAGAAAGTTCGACTGGGAATGAGCCAATTTTCAGCAGAGCCCAGGGAGAAACACTCTAGATGCATGTCTTTGTAACATGGGAGGAAACTGGAGCACCTGGAAGAAACCCACAAGAACACAGGGAAGACATACAGACTCCACACAGAAGGCACCCCGGCTGAGAACTGAACCAGAGAACCTCTTGTTGTGATGTGGTAATACAAACCACTGCACCACTACACCATCCATAATCTCACCAGAGGCAGTGATATCCTTGACAGACTCAGCTCTGGCATATTTCCTGACTCTGGCTTGTTCCCTCATTAGTTAAGTCAATCCACAAACTGGCTACCTTTACCCTTAATCTTCCCCTCCACAAAAGAGACACCATACCTTCATTAGAAACTTCAAAAATGCAAACTTTTTACAGTTATATGACATAATCAAGAAATTCATCTTTGTCAATTCTACAGTGGATATGGATTATGTAGCAACCTATGCCATGGATCTTTATGCTTATTTAGATAAATTCATTGACTTGGCAGTCTCTACCAGAGCAAATTTCAGGTGCATATTCAACAACAAACCACCTGGCGGTCAGCAGATATTAACAAATTACACAACAGAAGGAAGACAATGCATGAATTACCTTGTAAGGCCAGTACCTCCTACCACAAAGAGAATATAAAAATGCCTCACTAAGAACGTGAAGACAACTATATAGACCAGCAGGACATCCTGTGAACATAAAGTAGCTTCTGAGGCTAAAGGTAATTATAAGTTCTTCTTTAAATTTATTAAAAAACTAAGGAATAATTAATTTACATCACTGCTATGAGCTTATCTGTAATGGCACCTCATATTGCAATCCTAAAGACAGTGCAAACGTACTAGCAAGTAGGTTTGCTGCATATTTCTCCTCTGAAACTATCATCCCCACTGCAAACATCCCCAAGTCACCCAACCACTACCATCTCAAAGCATCATATCCTTAAAGTACTCCCCAAGACCAAAAACACCTCATCAATGGGTCCCAGCAATATACTAGATAGTTTAATAAAAATGTGTTAAGCAGGCTCGTGTTGATCCTATCCTTAGGTTGTTTAACCCAAGCATTGCCACAGGATAAGTTCCTGAGTCATGGCACACTGTGGTGGTCCCACCACTACCCAAGAAATTAAAGACCCATTAGCCTTTCTTGTCTTCTCTATAAAGCTGTGGTGCACACCATCACTGACCTCATAAATCAAGACATGAAAATTTTGATTAAGCTTGACCCTCAACAATTTGGATTTGTTTCAGGCAGGTCATGCCTGCTAGATCTTGCAAGCTTCTTTGAAAAGGTCATGCAGGCAGTGAACAATGGTTATAATGTTCACACTGCTTACCTGGATCTATCAAAGACATTTGACATTAGAGCACATTGTGAGAGTGGCAATAAGCTAATGTCCTTAAACACTGAACCCTATGTGGTAATACAGATTGAAAACTGGCTCAAGGACAAAACACACATTGTCAGGGTCGGCAACGCCTCCTCAGTTAAGGAAAATGTAACCAGTGGCATTCCCCAGGGTTCCATACTGGGTCCCGTCCTTTCTGACTGGCTCTCCTGTAGCTCTCAAAATCCCACTGACCGCATTAACCTACATGATTTCTCACAAAATATCCAAACTTGTACTTGAGTAGACAAAGCATCAAATAAACATTCAGTCCTGGACTGGATCCTTACAAACAGGCCAAATTTATGCCTATACTCTGGCTGTCTCCCAGACAGCGTCAGTGACCATATTCGAACTTACATTTTCTGACACCAAATAAATCCACAAAAACTTACCACCTACCACCAAATCTGAGATAAGAAAAAAAATTATCCCCCAAGACTTCATAACTAGTTTGAAAAAATGAAACTGGGCACCATTCAAAACTCTCCCTTTAGATACTGCAGTTGAATACTTTAACTCAGCCTTCCTCAACATCCTAAACATCTTGCCGCCCCCCCCCCTCCAAGAACAATAAGGATAAAATCCAGTTTTGCCCCATAGCTAACCACACAAACAAGATCTCTGTTAAAAACTAGAGATAAGGCCTGAGAGAAATGTCACAATGACAAAACTACAGCTAACAAACAAACACACCTAGAACTAGGAAATAAATCTAAAAAAACATATTAGACAGAAGAAAATAAATTACTATAGCAGTATCCAATCAAAAAATCAAAGAAACCCACACATATTCTGGGTTTCCATCAAAAAATAATATAGCCAGGACAAACTTGTACTCCCTTCCCAAAACTCACCAATACCAAAGACAGTATAGCCTTACAATTTAACAGATACTTAATTGAATCCATACTAGCCCTCACAAACAATAATTGCTCTTTCCCTACCCAGACTCACATTGTACCTACTCTTGATCCAAATAACTTCTCTTTCCAACCTGGCCCAATAAACACCATAGTTATATACTTAAAAAGGCTTAAACCTACTACACTTGCTGCTGACTATCTACCTGCCAAATATCTAAAAATCACTGCAGAAGAAATAGCCTATCCAGTATCCATGTTAATAAATCGATCCATTTCAGAATAATAAATCCCTAAAATTTGGAAAATGTTATATATCATCCCACTACATAAAGGTGGAAACTCGACAGAAATACCAAATTACTGGCTAATAACTATAATATCACCATTATCTAAAATACTTGTTTGGTGCATCCACTCACAAGTCTTAAACTATCTAATAACCAACAATCTTCTATCTAATGCTCAGCATGGTTTCCATCCTAATCATATTACCACCACTGCCCTTGTTAACTTTATTAACATTAATAACCACCATCACAATGAAGACAATTTAGTTTCCTCCGTCTTTTTTGTTCTGTCCAAAGCTTTTGATACTGTCTCTCATTCTAAACTCTTAATTACACTCTTGGAACTTAAACCTAGCCATTCTGCACTTACTTGGTTACAGAAATATCTAACTGGTCACCAGCAAGTTGTAAGATGGCAATAAAATCTCTCCCTTCACTAATGCCTGCAACCTTGGGAGTACCACAAATATCTATTTTGGGTCCTCTCTTTTTTATTATCTTTACTAACAATCTTCATACTGCCACCGCCACTTGCCTCCATAGTTCAATATGTGGATGATTCCACCCTGATATGTGCCACAAAACTCCAAAATATCACCCAGCAGTAATTTCATGCTGTGAAATCTTGGCTAAACAATGCACAACTTATACTTAACCCTACCAAAACAAAACTCATTTTCTTCTATCCAACTAGAACTGCAGACACCCACCCACCTTTCAATATATCATCATTAAACCATACAATTATTTCTCCAGTTGATTTGGTTAATGACCATAATATGAAAGTTGAAATACACATATCACAGACAATAAAAAAGTTCATAAAAAAACTAGGAACCCTGTACAGAAATTGTCACATTCTAAACAAATCTTCAAAGGCCTCTACAGCAAGAACCCATCTTATCTGTACTCTACTATACGCTTCACAGATTCTCACAAATATTAAAAAAATCTGACTTAGTAAAAACTGAAACTTGCTATAATAAAATTGCAGTTTGCTACAGAATCAAATGTCAGATCCCATCATTGTTTGACTTTAAAACAACTATCTTGGCTCGAACTATCAAAATCTACTTGCTTATAATCAACTCACCATTGCCCATTGAATGCTAAATCAGCTAGAACAAAACACCAGTACTTCAAAATCTACTAATATACTACTCCAATAACAGGTTATTGCATTCCACTAACAAATCCTTCTTAAATATATCCAAACCTAACAATGCAGCTGGAGATTTCACTTTACTCAAACTGCATAGCCAAAAGTTGGAATTAAATATCAGAACAACTACTAACACTTCCAACTTTAAAAAAAATTATCAAATCATACCTGTATGAATCCTGGACCTGCATCTGCACGAATCCTGGTAAGGAAATAGATGTCTTAAGGCAACTAAAAGAACACAACCATTTATTTTGTATTTGAATAGTATACCCCACTAAGCATATGTATCCTTAACTCGCTTGTTTTTTTTTTTTTACCTTCAATCACAGTACTGCTAATACTTTTATTCCTGCCTAGACTATATGATTGTATTAGTGAAATGTATAACATGTATCTTTCATTTTGTGCTTATATCTGAGATTGAATCAGCATTTGTATCTGTACATTGTATATGTATTGCACTGTTATTTATAAATGTGGAGCTTTACTCTTCGAGCCTTAGCTGAAATAGGGCATTTTGTCCAGTTGGACTTTGCTGGTAAACAAATGTAAAATAAAAATAAAATTAAAAAAATACATTATTGCTGTAATTGTTGTAGGTTCAACCTATTGATAAGTTGATGTATTTCCAGCAAAGTTTCTGCAAATAATGTTTCTTTAAATAAATATGTCTCATGTAGTTAATATTCCACTGTTTTGCTCACAAAGCATTTGACAGCTATTCTTGTACCTTAGTGGCTAGGAATATTTACTAGCTCATCAGTTTCTGCAGTTCTGCAATTTTTAAACTTTGCCTGGATAACCTGTCTAAATGGTGGTATAAAGAAGAGAAAGTAAGGGTTACATCATTCAAGAAGACTGTTACAACAGTCCCGGGAATTCAATAAAGTAATTTTTCTATGCATGAACAGTGTAGCTGCTCCTGCACGGAATATGGCTGCTGAGCGAACCAGTAAATTAGTGTTGTGATGTGCACAAGCCTGCCTACACGGTTCTTGCACAGAAACCAGTGCAGAATGTTAATTACCTTATTTGCTGGTGAAAAACATGCAATTGAGGTGAACTAGCAATTCAGCAAGCAGGCAGGTATCTGTGCAAGAACAGTGTTAGTTGCAGAAATGTATTTGGTTACTAACCAAATTCATTTCTGCAAATAACAAAACGGAGGCATGACAGCTCCAAAAAAACATGTATTATAGTCTTTAGGCGTGCCAATGGCCAAATATATGACCATTGGCATGGAAAAGTGCTTAATTTTTATAAAAATCAAAGTTATCTTTTTTGGCCAGTCTTGGCCGTTAAATGTGAAAATTCAATTTTAAGGGAAACCTGCATTTTGCCATTATAGTCTATGGCATGCAGAATCAAAACAATACCAGGGAATAGTGGTTGTCAAGGAGAAAGGCTCTGTGTTAGTGCAGTAACTATGGACTAAGGTAGTGGGGTATGCAAATGAAGGGAAATTTACTGAATCACAAAGATCTTCTAAGTGCCAAACTGCACCTAACCAAGTAGGTGCTATAGCATGATCGTGTAACTAGGAGGAGCAAAAGACATGAAAAGGGGGTATGTCACGCATATTGCAAGCACATTGGAGCCCTATGGTACAGAGATAAGCTTAGCTAAGCATAGCTAAGCAAGGAGGTGTTTCTGATGGAATACCCACTGATTTATGGCATGTATGTGTGCATGTGTGTATGTGTGCATGTGTGTATACATGTGGTGTACAGCATTCCAAGGCCACATACTCCTATTACAAGACACATTGCCACACAGTATTAGTGATAGTGATGTTGCTGCTTGTAGGAGAGCCATGACAATGCATCACCCTACTATGCCTGTGGCATGTGCATTAGATGCATATCCCTGTAGAAGCACTCTTGGGATGGACAAGGGGTTGTATTGCAGCCCTGGTCAATGTGTGATGTCGGGTATGTCAGAGTGTCATCATGGGTACCAGTGCATACAAAATCCACAGTGGGGTGTGGGTGCTGGGTATACTGTCATTACACCATGGTACCCCCAATACATGTCCCATGTACCACTGTATGGTGGCTACTGTTACCATCAACCATACAGGTGACTGATAAAACTATGCAAGCCAGTTATGCATGTGCTGTGTGCAACCTACCTGTAACACAATGGACACACTGACAAGGAAGTCAGCACTGATAGGTTCATGTCTCTCAGATGTGTTTCCCACTGTTATGTGTTTGTCAATGAGTACATGACGGTATGTCACACTATGTATTGTCCATATACAACCACTACATCCCCCATTACCATACTATACATGCCTGGGGATGTTCTGCATGTAACATATAACCTGGAACACACCTCATCCTAAAGCGGTGTGGTGTGTACAATTAAAGCCACACACATCAGTAGCACTACATACCTAGGTAGGGGTGTGTCCCAGTGTTGCTAAGTAAGAGTGTGCAGGTATGTGGAGGGATCCACTTCAGGTTGCAGACTATACATGCCCTGGGGGGGTCATCTGTCCAAGAACTGCGTGGCATATGCTAACATGTCACAGGTATCATCCTGTGGACACACATTCCATCTCAACTACTGTTAGCTGTGTAAATGGCCTTTCCACCACTGTATAGGTGTGCAGTGATACTGGGGTTGGTATATGTAGCTGGGTGTGGCTGTTGTGGACACAGTCAACATCATTGCAGTTACTGTTGAATGTATCCCCCTTGTAGCTGGCCGTAATACTGTACAGTTCATGTTAACAGGTTAGGTATTTGTCTATCACACTATATGTGGTTCTACAGCACCTCTCACCCTCCAAAGGGTAGGGGTGTGCCACCCACACCAGCACACATATGTTTGCCATGTTGAGGATTGCACTACATTGGGGAAGGGGACATATACCCTGCCGGTACCATCATCAGTGACATCAGAGTAGTGGACTGCTTATCCCACAATGTGTTGTTCTGCATACTCTGGCTTGGTGGGATTACATAGGCTACAATGGGTTCCCTGCAGAGGTACATACATCCATGTGTACAGTATTCTCTGTGTAGTGCATCAACACCTAAGCTCCCGTGTGTGTCATACACAAACATGTGGTGTGTACCACACAGTGCAACTACCATAGTCCACTGTAGAAGAGATGCTAACAGCAGCCACCATGCACTCACCTGTATACACCACCCCCAGACCTATCGGCCATGTGGCACAGGCAGTAACTGTTATACAGACCTGTGGCATGTGTTCACCTGTACCCAGGATATGCCACAGCCAAGGTGTCAGCACAGTGCCATACCCTTTGTGAGATTTGGTGGCAGACCATCCTCCTGCTGACACATAGACACCTACAACATAAATGGATAACATTATGGAGACCACAATCACTCAGTGTTAATAACAGCTATAATGCATCAAGGCTGGACAGCTACACTACCTGACATGTAAGCATTAAATGTTACTGCTGATGACATGTTACACAGCAGTACATAGATACACTGTAGTACAGTCACCATGTGCATCAGAACCATAGTAGCTTGTCCCTGCATCGGTGATATGGATGACAGGGATGTGGCACAGGTATCATCATATGCACAGGGTGTGTTGTTGGTTTGCCAGAGACTTAGGCTGGGCCATACATTTGACACCATGTGTGTGAGTGAGGGGTTTTAATTACAGATATGGCCATGGTGATGTGGTGTGTCTAGGTGTGTTTGTATTGTGTGTGAGTATGCAATGCACACAGTTCTGCAATGAGGCTTCCCTATACAGGTGTTTGTTGAACATCTGCAGACCGTACCTGGCAGGGTGTGCAGTTCACTGCCTCTGGCCATGGACATGAGAACTGTGCCTGCCAGGGGTTTCACGGGCATGGCCAGGTAAAAGCCATGATATGGTACTCTCCCCTAATGATGATATATGACCGCTGGAACCAGGTCCCTCCTGGGACTGGCCAGGACCATGTGCATGTGGTCTGCTGTGGTGTGGTTTGGACAGCCCCCCCTGCAGTGCTGGGGCTGCTATTGCCACTACAGGAGTGGCTTAGTGTCCTTGCATGTCCACGTAGACCTCCAGATGCTGGTGTTGCTGACCTATGTCCAAGTGGTCATCCCACTTCTCCCACCACATGATGTAGCATGGACAATCCATGGTCGAGGAGTCCCACCATCTCACCTCACTGTCTATCCATGACCTCTGTAAAATCAGAGAGGGCACCTGCAAGATCATAGATGTGGTCACTTACAGCTGAAAGAGCAGCCCTCTGCAGCCTCAGACCCTGTCTGGTGTACTGTTCCATATGTGCCTCTGCCTCCATGACAGCCTGAAGCATGTGTCCGGTGGTACCAGATGTGGCACTTCTGCCAAGGGCATGATGACCAGCAGCCCTCCCACGAGCACCCCTGTACATCTGCCTTTGTGGTACCCTACCGGACATCCAGATATGGCTGCTGTGTCCAGACATAGCAGCCATAGATACCACACTGTCCTATGCACTGCCACCAACTGCCAACTGTTCCTCTGCTATGGCTGCTAGTGATGGGGCATCTATAGGCCCTGTGACTGTGTGCGGGGATGGGGTGGATAACAGGTGGATATCAAGTGATGGCGCAGTTTCAGCCTCTGACAACCCCGCCTGTGCCTCAACACACCTATCATCATTGTTAGTGTCTGTATGGACACTGACATCTGATTTCCTGCAGGAGGGACCCTGACCCACCTCACCACCTGTGAGGGGGAAACAAGAAACATACTTTAAGATCTGTACATCATTGCTTAACAATGCACACACACACACACACACACACACACACACACACACACACACACACACACACACACACACACACACACACACACACACACACACACACACACACACACACACACACACACACACACACACACACACACACACACACACACACACACACACACACACACACACACACACACACACACACATACCCTGACATTCCACCATAATTCCTACCTGTCCCTGAGTTTACAGACTGTCCCAGGTTTATTATCATGAGTTCCCCGTCCTGTATCACACTTGTAAAATTACCCTTATTAATACCAATCATTAACATATAATTTCCGTATTGCCTAGACAAGTGATCACAAAACATGACCTGTTACTCCATTACCTCTTTGACATGATTGAAGTCAGTTTTACAAGGACTCACTGCTGTCATCCAGTGTTCACCCTGAGTTTGTCCAGATATTGTGAGCATGACCCTCATATGTTAGGGGCTACTACAGTCACTCAATAATGTCACACACTGGAGTGTCATGCATAACTATTGCTCAGTAGATGCAATATCTGTTGCTCTATGAACCCATTATGTGAGCTTCTTCTGGCTTTTTCCTGGTTAGGGGTCACTATAGCAGATCACCTGTCCGCTCATGATTGGCAGTGGAGTTTTACGGTGTCAAGTTGTCAGCCCGGCACCCAACCTTTCATGGAAGGCACACACATGCACTCACTCACGCCTAGGGCCAATTTTAGAGTATCCATCCACCTACAGCATGTCTTTGGGATGTGGGAGGAAACCGGAGCACCCAGAGGAAACCCACGTAACCACAGGGAGGACATGCAGACTCCACACAGAAGGCACTCCAGCCGACGATTGAACCAGAGGACCTCTTGCTGTGAGGTGACAATGCTAACCACTGCACCACCATGGCCACCCATAAACCCATTATGTGAACACCAGTAATATTTGGATACACTCACTGGTGTTTTCTAGTAATTCCCCAATGCATCTGTAGTGCTACATAGGTGGGTATTCTTTCACCTTTCTGCTGATTGCACTTATAACAATATACCTGTTGTTTAGTTTCCCTTCCAATGCATGTTCCATGCTAGAGACCTTATTATACTATCAGCTGTCCTGAGATTACATATTAGACAAGTATTTCTGGTGTCTCATGTGTCAGTCCATGTCCATGTACTGCACGATTTCAATGGGAAGTTGGGACATATGAACAACCCCACAATCAAACATGTGCATACATGAACACACACACACACACATATCCTACGTACATCAACCCCCCTCCACTCCACCAGATTGCACTTACAGACAGAATAAACCCCCACCCCCCCACACACACTTACAGGTGAGGTTGCATGAAGATGTTACACACAGACCTCCAATCACCCATCTGTCAACATGCATAGCATATGGTACTCAACAGCAAGCAGTGCAGCTATAGTCAATCCATGCTAGCAACAGTATACATGTGTGTGATGCATGGGCTGTGTTAGTAAGTGATGCCCCTTCCCCTGGAAAACACTGCACCCATGTACACAGTATTGCTGTGCACCTGTTCAGCACCCTGTCATGTACTGTGCACCATACCTCACAGGTGTACACATCATTGCTGAAGGTGTATTACTGTGTTGGTTATGTTTGCTCTGCTGCTCACAGCCCTATATGTTTATCCAACACATACCAGGGATGATATGTGAATAGATGTCATTTGTGAATGCCTGATGTCTGATTTACAGATGCCATCATCAGCAGTGCATGAATGACCAATATGATACAATTACACTGACAACCGTCAAACCTTACCATGGCTATGGGGAGTGTACACACCCTTATTGATATGACGCCCTCTTCCTTGGTATGCCATGGGACCACATTACTGCATATGGAAGCATTACATGGGCCTGATATGTGACATATGTCCTGTAAAATCAAATGCAGTATCAAACAAATGTGTTAGTTGTGCTGATGCTGCTTGAGATGCATACACTCTGTGGGTGTATATGTGTGCACACCCTTATCATGATGGTTTGTTGCACATACTGTTATGTGTACTACAGCAGTCACTATTCCTGACAGGGGTATACTAGCATGGGCCATCTGCATTTGCCAGTATTTGGTCAGTCTGCCCTACACATGTCTCCCAACTCTGCATGATTGCAAGGTCAATTCATTTGCACATCCCTTGGAGTTCATACACTGACGTCACTATTGCTGTGGAGTCAAGGTTATGCCTGCCACTGTTCCTGAACCTGACTGTGTGCAGCTACAGCCATTGTATCATCCTTTGGATCCCTGCTGCAGTGCACTGTTGTGTCATGATGACACCCCCCTCCCCACCTTCAGCCTTTTTGCAGATGCTGGACAACTATGGCCTACACATGTGTCAGTTTGCAGTGTCCCAAGTATTGAATACCACATGTAACAGCCTAGTCCCAGCTAATGAATGGCAAACATACAGATGTACACCGACACTGGCACTGTACAGATAGGGATGGTGGGCCTGGGGTGTGGTGAGGTGTTGGTTGTGGGGCACATGTACCTTATGTGATACTGTCTGTCAATTTCCAATGTGGTCTTGGTACACCAGTACACATTGCCAGTACACATTGCAATGCATGCCTTTTGGGGACCTTTTCTGTTATGCATACGCCACCTGTAGAGAGGCCTGGCTGATGTTTCCTGTGGTATGACTGTCCCATCTGATTACCCTAACACATGGGCCACATGTTTGCAAAGTCCAGGCAATTGCTGACATGGGTACTGCACTGCTACTACTTGCTAGACATTCATGCAACTCCCTCTGTGTAGTGCCATGTTACTAGGCAGCATGCATGACCGGTTTGCTACATGTCACATCATCTGTCTTGGATGGACATCTCTTTATTTCCTACATTGTTCCTGTTCCATACATCCTCACCACATACATGACTGTCTGCACTGTTTGCCATGGTATATGCAATGGTGAGGTATGGCTACATGTCCAACTCCTGGGTGCTACCTGTTGGATATGGGGTCCATGGCATGGCATGTAAGATGTGTGCAAACCACGGCTGCCTCTGTTGCAGGTAAGTGGGCACATTTGATGGCCAAACATCTTGGACAACAGACCATTTCTTGGTGTGACACTGGAGACATGTATGCACTGGAAGGTGCATTTCCATGACAAATGCATGTGGTCAGTACCTCAATAGCTGCTTCCACTATATTTTAGCTGGAGTGTGTGCACACATATGCTTACAGTGTTTATGAAGGTGTGTATTCCCCATATTTGCTATCCTAACATACGATTCCATATTACTCATTCATTACTCATGTTAGGAACACATTGCAGGTTGTAAGGTTTATGGACTGCAGTATAGTAATATGCTGTAGTGTAGATCTGTAACAGTTGCCATTGTAATACTGGTATACACAGTGTTGGTAGCACTGTATAAGGGTGATGTTTCACACGTCCCTACTGTAGGCCATTTGTCCCACCATTATGTTCATCTCTGTGCACACATTTTGCAATGACAGATGTTAGTTATGTTGCAGGTGTCTGACATACACCATCATGGTGACCCTTGTGATGCAGTGCAGTTAACAGCAACAATACATGAACATGTATGGCATGCATTATGGGTAGGTGTGTTAAATGTGTGTATGGAATATACCATGGCCATAACATGACAGGTGTATTGGCAAACTTGAACAAACACCATACTCACCAGCTACAGGCTGCTGCCATGGAGGTATACCAGAGGGCCCTACATAAGTGTGTGAGAGATGTGATGTCAGTAGCCACACCTGTGGCATTGGTACAGGGTGGGAGAAGCATTTCAGTTCATCAACAGTCAAACCCATAATACTACAGATTATGCACATCTGTTCATTACTACAATGCAGCAACAGACTATATATATATATATATATATATATATATATATATATATATATATTATATCTCAGATATGCATGATTAAACTCTACAGATGCAGATGGATGTGCAACAGTGGCCTACTGATGTGCCCTGGGGCCTTACCTGCATGCTCCTCGTCCATTGTGTGGGTAGCACCAACCTCCACAATGCTATCTGCTGGAACTTGTCTTTGCTTGCAGGCAGGTGCACCGAGGCTGGCGAGGAGCTCCTCAACATGTGGCAAGGGGGGCTGGATGGCATGACCTCCCCCTGTTGTGAGCTGATCCCCCCTGACTGCAGCAGCACACCGATGGGAATTGCGAAGTAGGTCAGTGGTTTGATGCCGGACCTGCTCATAACTGCGGTTATGCAGTCCAACATCGTTTACACTGTGGACAAGATCGTTCCACAAGGCGGTCCACTCCTGCTGGGCATAGGCTATTCTGCTGAACAGCACCTGGTAGTGCTGCACCAAGTGTGAGATGATGACATCATTCTCCTCCGCTGTATAACTGGGGAGCCTCCCCCTGGACATCTTGTTGAAAGACATAAAGATGGAAACAGGTCTGAGGACCTCATACAGTAAGGTTGTCATAGTTTTTAATACACATCTCTGCCCCCCCCATATCTGCAACAACATTCTGCTCACACAACTCAATAGTATGTCTACAGAATAACTACCATTGGGACATATATCGTATTGTACAACACTTTGTGCTATGTGTTTGTAGTCATGTTCCCTGTGGGGACACTATCATTGGTGGCCTGTTACAGACAATGTCATCTGCATGCCATTGTAAGGGCCGCTATGGTTCCATGTATGCATGTGGTCTGTTTAGTATGTGATTGCTGCACATCCATTGTTTTGTGTTACAGGGGATATCTATGCATGCTATTGGACATGATCTGGGAATGTGTGGACTATTGCTCCCCACATATGTTCTATACCAGTGACACAATAGCATGTTTAGGGAACATTTGCCAGCAGTACCACCTCTCCCACCTCATCTGGCCATGTTACCAGGCCACATCACATGTGTGACCCACCCTGGGACTTCCGCATCTACTGATCCTGCACTATCTTCAGGTGGAACCACCTCAGCGAATGGTGTTCACTCCCAGGAGCACACACAGACATGATCCTGTCACCCGAGGTCAGGTGCAGATGTTGTGACGGGCCATGGGTGGGCACCTTGGTCCCATTGTTTACATATGGGGGCACATGGGGCTTCCACATCACAGACAACACTCCCCATCCGGGGTGTTTACCAACCAAGTGTCATATACTGCCCCTGTAGGCTGTCTTCTCTATCTGCCAACCCAACCCACCTCCACATATATACCTGCTATCCTTCTCCAAATTCCCAATCACACCTTCACAAACAAGGACAATGTGTTCCCAACATGTGGTTCACACCAGACATAGCCATCCATTTTGCACACACTTATTGCTGTATATATATATATATATATATATATATATATATATATATATATATATGTGTGTGTGTGTGTGTGTGTGTGTGTGTGTATTGATATGCGTGATGTTCCCTCACACATATCATGCAGCACTGTCATGCAAAAGTAGGGGACATGTATTTATATACAGATGTGTGTGTGTGTGTTTGTATATATGTAGACCTGCACATACACACACACACACACACACACACACACACATATATATATATATATTTGTAGATATATATTATGAGTTGCATATATACATACATATGCGTGTCTGTATATCTATTGACATATATGTGTAAATGTATATATATATATATATATATATGTATATATATATATATATATATATATATATATATATATATATATATATATATATATATATATCTATATATACAAACACACCAACAACTTGTAGAGCTTTAGCGCTTTTTATTTATTAATCAAGACTTCTTCAGAAAGACATGTTTCATAAGTATGAGCAACCATTTTCACTTCCTTTATATACATTAGTTCTAGCAGGCCATTTAAATTAACAACAGTTCCTTTCCAATAGAAAAGTGTGAACAAGCAGGTGCTGTGTGCATTTTCATTAACATTACAATTGCAGTTACATAAGGCAAATTGGTCAGACAGTAATAGCTTGTGGTGGGGGGACCAGGAAAGATGACATTCATGCTGTGATGATTCTAATATAAAACACGTTACTTATTTTGTTTTTGTTGTCTAGGTAAAAGGAGAAGGGAAGAAGTGAGGGAGAGAGTCCTACTATGCTTACAAGCTACTGTGGGTGTAGATGTGTGTGGGTATGCCACCTAATGGGGAGTGGGAGGAATGAGGTGGAATCATGGGGCTGTTAGGCTGGGCCCATGGGGGGGAGCCTATGAATAACAGTGTCCCCAGACTGTCAGTGCGGACTTGCAGGTGCACTGTGAATTTGAATCCTGTGAAGTTGGGCAAATAGTACTGTGTTTAGCCAAGGCATTCAAACTGTCCTGTTTGTGTATTGCTGCAGTGTGTTCTTTATATAGAAATTCCCACAGTTTTTGTGTTGCAGTCATAGTGGGGAAGGTGACACTTGCCGCAGTCAGACATTCCAGGTTCTGTCGACAAGGGGTGTACCACACACATTTCACACACACACCGATGCTAAAGCATAGTAGGACTCTCTACTGACCTCCTCCACCTTCTCCCCTCTCTTTTTTTTTTACCTTTTTGAGACAAACACTCATAAGTTATGTGTATATATTCATCACACAACAGCTGTCATCTCATCTTTCCCCATGTCTTTCTGAAGAAGTCTTGATAATAAATTTTTATTTATATATATATATATATATATATATATATATATATATATATATATATACACACACACACATATATATATATATATATATATATATATATATATATATATATATATATATATATATATATATATATATATATATATATATATAAGATGCATTCAGACATCAGATCCACACTCTCTAACTCTCCTTCCTGCACAGCTGCACTGTTCTGCCTTGCTACAACACAGACAGGTGTCACATGTGGACACAGCTTAAACTTAGGGGGTGTATATGGGGACAGACTGCAGGTAAGCCTATTACACACCTATAGCATTTGTGCATGCTACATTACACGTTGACATGACTGTTCTGCAAGTGGTGGGCTCTGGAACTCATCTGTCTATCCTAACAGCATTACTTCCACCACTACCTGTTGCCCACACTAATATACATGACATGTGGTAACGAACACTATTATGGCTTACATCTTTGCCATTCAGTGCTGATCTGCACAGTTTACAGGTATGTCCCACTACCCACATGGCCAGGCACTATTGTCCATAGCAGTTGTTCAGCAGGACATCATTACAAGAACAACTCCTGATGGCACATATAAATCATTCCACATCATCTATCCCATTATTATAGACCAAGTACTACATCCAATTACATGCAAATATGTTTGACATACCTGTTGTAGGATGGTTGTGTCTTCTAGCTACAGATAGCTGTATTATTTGATGTCACTGTTCTTTTTTTACTTTTTTTTTCTCTATCTATCTCTCTCTCTCTCTCTCTCTCTCTCTATCTCTCTATCTCTCTCTCTCTCTCACTCTGTCTCACTCCACTATAGGGACTGAGCTGCTTTGAATAGATTGCAGCATGGCTTTTGTAGATGATACACATGATCAGGTGATGGCCTCTGCATCAGTCAGTGGCCAGTATTTGCTACCTGCATGCAGGCTGTTGTGTAGTACTTCCAATTACCACTGTTATGGCAACCCACTCATGTGGGCGTTGTCCCTTAACCTTTCTATTATGGAGGACATCCTTCCTGTGTGTGGGCAGCAATTTTACAGACAGCAGGTAGCAATACCTCTTACAACAAGACTTGCAGACACAGGCCAACTAATATTTGTATAAGGTTTCAGACCTGCAGACAGTGTGAGTACTGTTGTTATATGCATTGTATACTGCTGGTTTTACAAGGTTTGTGTACACATACTAGTTTAGCATGGCATACAGTCTGTCTGCATAGCTCTCAACTGTGGGCCTATCCACATGATGGCCAGAGGATTGCCTGTTAGGTTTTGTCTGTCACAGATATATCCCTGGCATTCTGTCTGTTGAGTGCTATCAGTACATAGCTACATCCATGTTGCAACCAATTCTGTAACACCAGCGACATCTGCAGTGTGTAACAGCAATATTGTAAATATGGCCCTGTGTCCCAGCCTCTGTCCTCCACATATATGCCAGGCTTTGTCCTGCTGTGATACAGTAAGAGGTTGTTAGGTAATGGCCTATGATTATGTACTGCTAGCATTCCTGCTATCATTTCAGTCATGTCATGGACTCCAGCACAGAAAGTGGGGCAGGGTCCAGATATCTGAGGGCAACAGCTGGACAACACATGTGTGCCTTTGTACATTCCAGAGGTCAGTGTGTGGTACACTGTGTCATTTGCCCTTGTGCAGCCTTTTATGGGGGAGGGGTATTCAATGCTATTAACCTAGGCTGTTACAACATGTGAGGGATATCAGTGTTAAGACACATTGAGGTATATGGCTGTACACTTTCATACTTTTCTCCATGGGAACAGTGGTGGGCTACAGCTTACGGTGTTACACACAGCTCAGTTTGTCAGTGTGATAGTGACATGTTAAGGTGAGCAATATTATGTAACTGATACATAGAGATCACCACAACTATTACATTCCCCCCTAGAGGTTGAGTACATGATGTAATTTGAGGCTGCTGAACTACATCTGTAATTGTTGAATGTTTCCTATCTTCAAGGCAACTGCTTTTTTACTGTTGTACTACTTGAAGGCCTTGGCCTGGACAGCATAGTATGGTATATATCCACATTGCTTGCATCAACTGTTTTGTGTGGGACTTGCATTCATCACTGATTATGTTTCATAGTTTCATAGTTTCATAGTAGTGTACTAGGCTATCTGCCCTGGGGCATTTACAAGCCTAGCCAACAATGATGTGGCTTACACCACCCCGTATTATATAGTTGCGCCTCTCTAGTAGTGACACATGTGGGACCCCATTATTTAGTAAACTATACCTCTGCCTAGTAGTGACACTGAGGTGACTCCCGGGTAAACTTACGATCTCCCATCCATGCATCGAGATTTTTCTTGAACAGTGCCAATGAAGGGCTCTGTCTCACATGAACTGGGATTTTGTTCCAGAGTACGGGTAACCTCTGTGTTATGAATCTATCCCTCCAACATGTTTTATTCATATTTGTGCAGAGGTTGAAATCTTTAGCTCGCGTGGTTCTGGTGGATCTGGATTTTTTGAGATGAAGCATGTCCATCAGTTCTTGGTTGGACATGGCCCTATATGTTAGGCACAAATCACCTCTGAGCAGGCGGTATGCTACTGAATAGAGCTGGAGTTTCTTTAATCTAGCTGGATAAGGCACATGTTTGAGACCCATGATCCTCTTGGTGAGGTACTTCTGGGGTCTTTCCAGTTGTTGCATGTGCCGGGTGAGATACATCCCAAATGGAGCATTATATTCAATCATGGGCCTGACAAGGGAGGAATATAGAGGTACAATGACCTCCTTTGATCTGGATGAGAATCCCTTCATGATGAGATGGGCAAGGTAGAATGTCTTTCTGACCACTTTGGCAACATGGTTGTCAAAGGAGAGGTCACTATCGACTTGAGTCCCCAGGTCTCTGATTACTTCTTCCATACTCAGTGGGTTATTGTCTATGTGATAATTTGTGGGTACTTTGTTTTTCCCAAAGGGGATGACTACATTTTTTGGCGTTAAGTTTGAGGCCATGATTCCAGCACCAGTTGTCCGTTTCAGTGAGACCTTTCTGTAGGATGTGTGTGTCCGCAGGTGAATCAACTATGGCACCCAGTTTGCAGTCATCTGCAAACTTTGTCAGCCATAATCCTCCCATATTTGCTTTCACATCCCAGAAGTAAATGCCGAATAAGAGTGGTCCCAAGACTGAGCCCTGTGGGACACCACTCGTGACTGGTTTTGAGTCTGACATGGTTCCAGCAATTTTGACCTTATGGGTTCTGTTTTTTAGCCAGTTTGCTACCCATCTTGTGACATATGGATTTACATTTAGGCTGCTGAGCTTGTCTATGATGCCAGAGTGTGGTATCGTGTCAAAGGCTTTAGCCAAGTCCAAGTAGGCAGTGTGGACAGCCTTGCCCTCGTCGATGGCACTAGTGACTGTCTCGAAGAAGTCAACCAGGTTTAAGAGGCAGGATCTGCCTTTTACAAAACCGAACTGGGTGGGATCAAGGGTCTGCAGATCTCCAATATCACCATTTATGAGTTCCATGATGATTCTTTCCATAGCCTTGCAGACCAGGCTGGTCAGACTTATGGGGCGGTAGTTACCAGGGTCAGTAGAATTTCCCCCTTTGTGGAGTGGGACCACTGTTGCTGTGCACCAGTGTTCAGGTACATATCCTGTAGTGAGGCTAAGACTGAATAGCGTTTTTAGGTGCTGGTTTAGTTCATCTTGAAGTTCACATAACACGCAACCGGGGATACCATCGGGTCCCATAGATACTGTGTTTTTGCTTTGGTGAGTGCTGATTTCACCTGTATGCCTGAGATGACAGGTAGGTTACATTCAGCAGGGATAATTACTTCATCTTTAGGGGTGAGGGAGGGAGAAATTTGCACTGAACCTATCTGCCAGAATATTGGCAATGTCGGTAGGGTCAGTGAATTTTTGTCGTTGTGTACCAACTCAGAGCATATCTGAGAATTTCCTCCCAAGGTTCTGACATAATTGAAGAAGGCCTTGTGATTGTCTTTGGTATCCTTGGCAATCTTTCTCTCAAAGTTGGCTTTAGATGTTTTTATGAGAGAACATAGTTTTTTACTTGTGCTGATCAGGGAAGCCTTTCCCTTGTGGGATTTGGCTTTGTCCTGCAGTAGCTTCCTTCTTTTGTTGTACAGTTTGTTTATAGCCGGGGTCCACCAAACCGGGCATTTTTCCTTGGTGGAGAGGGTCTTGGTTTTAGTTGGGATTGCTTGATCCATGCATTCTTGGAGATGTCCGTAGAAGGCTGTTGTGTAGGATTCAGCATTTTGGGATGTGGTTTCCATTAACCCAGTAGGCTTAAAGGATATCATTTCTGACTTAAGGAGTGTAAAGTCAGCTTTTGAAAAATTTTTCACTGTAGTCTTTTGTTCTGGGGTGGGGGGGGGATATGTACATCCAACGTGATCAGTTTATGGTCAGATCTTACTAGTGAGGGGTTTATATCCGGTGCGGAGCATTTGGACCCCATGTTTGTGATAATCAGGTCAAGTATATTATCTCTCCTCGTAGGAGAAGTGACCAGTTGCTCCATAGCATTTGAGTTAATGAATTCCAGGAATCTTTGGGCTAGGGTGTTAGGGCTAGAATAGTGGGCCCAGTCTATTTTGGGGTAGTTGAAGTCACCCAATATGATGGTGTTTGGTGTGACATTTATATCCTCCAGTGTTTTCAGGAATGCTTGATGGGATTCCTGGGATTGGGAGGGTGTTCTATAACATGCGACCAGTTGTATGGCAGTTTTGCCTATGGTGAGTAAAACTTGTATGGTTTCTGATGCTTCATGGGTAGCCACCAATCGAGAGGTGTAGGTGTCCTTTATGAAAATGGACACTCCCCTCCTTTGTGGTTCGGCCTGGAACTTGAGGCGAAAAGCATGATATGAGGTATAGCCTGGTAGCGCTGGAGTGCTCTCAGGAGCCTTGAACCAGGTTTCAGTTACTGCACAGACATCGATGTTCTCCATACTGAGAAGTGCTTGAGTGCCTGCATCTTGAGATTTAGACTTCTGGCGTTGAGCAGCATTACCCTTAATTTTTTCCATTTTTGTTTTTATGGAGGTTGATTTGTCTTTTGAGCATTGCCTAAAAAGGCACTATGGGGTGGCAAGAGCCTTGGCCAGTATCCGAAGCCCAGTGGTGACAGGTGCAAGCCATCCCTTAAGCAACGCGGCTTGTCCAGCATGTCATCCCAGGCTGACAGACATTGGATCCCCCTAGAATGACACCAGTAATTAAGCCAATTGTTAAAACTGATCATTTTGTCTTTGTACTGAGGCATCATTCTTGGTGAAGGCAGGATGCTGCTCAGGGTCAGGGTCATATCAGTCTGGGCTACATAATCGGAGAGCTCCTCAATGTCTCTTTTCATGTAGTCCAGGGAGGTACATCTCAGGTCATTCACACCAGCATGGACAATGACTGCATCATACTTGTACTTGCTTTGGAGTGACCTGAGTGTGTGTAATGTGGCTGATCCTAGCTCCCGATAGGCAGCTCACCGTTACCCTCTCCTTATTCAGCCTGGTAAGTGGAACGTCGGTGTGTCTGACTATAGAGTCACCTATTACTAATGTCTCTGGCATAGTGTTTTGCCTTAGGGGCTGTGATTGTGTGACACACCTGTTGTTTGAGGTTAGTGTTGTAGGTGTTACGTTTTGTGGGGGTGTATTTCTGGGTGTCTGCTTTGGAGGCCTCTGTTGTTTTGGTAAGTTTTTTATAAGAGCCTCCAGTATGTCGTTGTGTTCTTATGTGTTTGGTTTGTAGTGGTGGTGGTTTTATGTGTGACCGGTTTTGCTTCGGGTGTGGGTACCTTCTCCTCCTGTCTGGTCTTGCCAGTCCTGAGTTGAGAGAGTTCAGCCTCCAGTCTGGCTATATAGTTGCAGCTCTCACAAGTATTTGTGTTAGTAGGAAGGAGGAGAGGGTTGTCTGTGTACATGAGACAATTGTAACATTGTCTTAAGATTCCCAGGTTAACCAGCTGAACAAGAGAGGATGCTAGTGGTCTACCACATGACATACTAGAATATTATAAGGAGTGCTGTGCCTTTAAGGGAAGTGGGTATTCACAGGGGCTAGTGGATGGCTGTAGTGCTTACTTTAGTATAAGAGTGCTTACTTTATTATAAGAGTGCTTGCTAAGACTAGAAGTCCCGAAAACAAGTGCTAATATATACAGCTAAATAGACTGAGTAGAGCTTTCTAAGTGAAAAATTGAAGAGCAGACTTGGCGGAGCCAGAAATAGTTTAAACCTGTATAACCGCTGCTGCGCTATGTGCCCAACCATGCAAAAATGCCCTGAGGCGGATTTTTATACAGGGAACTTGAAAAGAGCTAGAAATGGTCCAAAGCAACCAATAATTTACAGCTCAAGTGCTGAGGTCACTTCCCCCACAAATGGCATACATTATTGCATAGTACACAAATAAAAGGTTTTCTGTGTATGCATACCTTTCCATTTCCCCTAATGTTGATTGACTGTGCTGCATGATATGTTTGACAATACCTCAGGTTTAGGTACAGCTCATATGTTGTAGTTGTACTTAACTGTGGTTCTGGTATGCAGGGTCCTGAGTTCAAGACTTGCAAGGGTTGATTATTTTGTTGCCGGACAGAACAAGGGCTGTTGGAGACAAAGTGATTAAAGCACTTTAAAGCAGTTGTACGTAGGTTTGCTCGAAGCTAAGTGACTCTTACGTCTGCTTACATCAGCTTAGCTCTGCTTATACCCGCGTATGGCCACTGAAACCCGCGCTAATTTTAAATAAAGAAAAGAAAAAAGGGGAGTTAGGAAAGTGGTGAAATGGGGGCAAGCAGGGGGTAAAACAAGAAGAGAAACAGGTAGGGATGTGCAGGATGGGTGTAGGAAAGGACCATAGCTCTGCAGTTCTTCTGCAGCAAGAGCTGCTTTCAATGTGGCCGATTTAGAATTTAAAGCCTCACACCCTACAGGGATGGGGTGTGGGCATAATAAAATATGGATAAGGGATACATGTCTGTGGGAGAAATGCAGAGCTATGCATGGGACATGATTTTTTTGTGGGACTGGTTCCCTTTTTTTTTTTTTTTTTTTTTTTTAGGTGAGAGTGGGATGTTAAGGTAGGATCATAGGTAATTGTGGGGAGGAATGTTTGATAGGAGAGGTTGCATTTGCAGACAGATGGGACAGACAAGACAGCAGATGGGCAGATATGTGACACATGGGGGTAAACACCTTGATGGGGATGGTGGCTGGGAATCTCAGGCTCATGAGCCCCTCAGATGGTAGTTGTGGCACTGATGTCCCCACCTGATGGCAGTTACCACTACTCCTTCACAGACCCAAAGGTGGCTGTGCTGGGGGCTGAGCTGGAGGGGCTGCCTGCCCCTCTAGCTGTGCCAGCCTGCCCGCCACCTGGCACAGGCGGTCATCCAGCTCTGTCTGGAGGATGCTTTGCACCATGGCATGGACCTCATCATGGGTGACAACATCCTCACTGCCCCCACTTGCAGGGGGGGTGAGCCCCGTCCCCTACAGTGGTTCCACCTGAGGGTGGTGCAGGACCAGCAGATGAAGGAGGTCCGGGTTGGGTCGAGTGCCTCAACCAGGGGAGGTGGGAGAGGCATATCGACTGGGATCTGCCTTCCCGTGCATGCTATGGTGTGGTAATTAACAGAGCATATTGATTTGTGATGAACATAACATTACAACATTAGTCAATAAAGCATGCATGGTTATTCCTAGTTACCCAAAACAGTGCAATTATAACAGTGTCATAGCAAACAGAACCCATGCGTATATGGAATGGCATTCAGAGTTGCAACAATATGCCAGTTAGAGGAATGTTAGGCAGGCAACAACAATGGCTATTCAACAGGGAATGTCAGTATGCTAAGCAGAATGACAAATAGAATGGAACAACAGTCCCAACAGTAGGGGATTTTGTCAGAACATATCCATGTTGGTTTTAATGTGATGAATGGTTCAGTTGCATGGGTGGGGAAGGGAACAGATTACATGGGCAACTGCCTTCTAGTATATTTGTCAATACACTACTATTCAATATGCTACATTTTGAATACTTACACTCTACCTGGGCCATGGGGCTGCTACAGCACACCAATAGCTGTACCTATCAACAGATGAATTGTATAATTATTTTGGTTATACACCTCATACCTGTTTATATGCTGATTTCTGTACCTCTGGGCCCTGTGCAGATGAGAAGTGTGTGCACATTACATTTCTGTTTCTACACATATTTCAGTTACCAGCTCTTCATCTGGGACTCACACATTTTTGCAGGCCTTGGGGTGTGTGTTGTGCTTTTGACATGCATCTACTGTGACAATTCTCTTGTGTGCATGTTTCTTGGCAACTGGGGGAACTATCCAGGACAGCGTGACACTTGAGGGGCTTGTCTGAGCCAGACTGCGAAGTGTGGATGGCTAGCTTGCATGTATTTGTAGAACTGGGGCTGGTCAACACAACCATTGTACACCTTTCATGGTTATTCACACCATACTAGCATTCCAATTCAGATTTCTTTACCTGTGTGCTTTGTGTGGAAAATTATGTGTTGCAGTACCTTACTTTTTCTATTCAGATTGCAATTTACAAGTGTAGAGGCAGACTGACATATTACTGGCGGTCCCTGGATTCGAACCATGGTGTGTGTGCAAAATTTAAGTATAGGCCTGCTTCTTAGCAGACCAAGTTCCTAGGGCAATGTTGTGTACTGCTTCTAACATTTCTATGTAGTACATATTTCTCTGACCAGTACTTTTCTTCTCACATGCTGCATTATTTGTTTCCCACTTTCAGTACACAGTATACATACACAACAAAAATTGTTGTCAGCAGATTGCACATTTGACTGTTTTACAAATACATACTGCAATTTAGATTCCTGAGTACACAGTGTAGGTTTTAGGTCTGCACGTGTTAGCCTGAGACATTTTTTGGTACAGTCATAGCTACATACAGCTGCAATTGAAGGGTTAACACAGGACAATACTCGCAGACACACTAATAACTCACATTCTGATGGAAGTATGTACTGTTGCTTTTTACAAATATTTGACATGCCCATTCTAAACTATGCAGACAAGCAGTGCTATGTCAGTTCATCTCAGTTAATGCATTCTGCATACACATTTCTATTTTTCTGGTACAGGTGAAATGAAACACACCAGTTTTTGGAATCACCTTTATTATTTTGCACATCATATCTGGTTACAAGTCATAAATACACAGTTACTATTCCTGCATGATCTGCACAAGGAACTGCTTTTCATTTCTACGTGTTACAGTAGCCCTGACATATGGCACTTTCTTGGCAGATTCACCCGGGCACACTCATATATATTATAATATTCCTCTCCTGCATATTATACCTTGTTTGCTACTGACATCTGTCTTACACAGCAGCTGGCACTGTTCCATTGTAACACTGGCACACTGACACAAGCATTTACTCCTGACTTTTACAACAAAATTATATATACAGACTGTACTAACATTACTATTTCTGATTTATTACTGGTAATATTAGGAGGTATTCAGTACTCACCATAATACCGGCACAACCGGGCCAGTTGCTGTGCATGAGCTTGCGCATTCTGGGACCTCTTGTCAGCAGCTGTATGGGGAGAGAACACACATTCAGCACACTTGTACAGTCACAAGTTTCAACGGTTTTCCATACTTATTTGGAGATACATAAGACTGCATACTTACAGACACGTGGGACATCCTCCACCCAAGCCTCTTGGATCCACTGGTCCAAGGCATCACCCCCCTCCACTTCAAGTCATTACAGTGATGACATACCTGTTCACCAGTCCGAGGTATGCCAGTGGCACTGGTGAGATCACGGGCAAGCTGGTCCCAGGCCTCCGCCTTGTACTGTGAGCCCTGGTACTGGCCGTGCAGCAGCCTAGTCTCATGTTTTTTTACAAGGAGCCTAACCATGACCTTGGACTCTTGGATGCCCCAACATTGCGATCAAAAGTGTACTCCATCACCAACGCCTGCCATTTTGGCCCTGCTATGAGCTATCCCAAATGGTTATGGCTGTATTCCCACCTATACGTAGAAAAAATGGAGATGAGAAGACCACAGTATAAAACCAATGATTTATTTAAGAATAAATAGGAACAAACAGGTACCATCAGTAAGCGCTTTCACACAAAACAGATGCTTCTTCAGACTTCATTCAAAATGAACATAAATCCTTATTTAAATATATTATCTAATCATCAAATTAATTAAACAATCAATTAATCAATTACTATTTTAAAAAACATATTTCTCTAAAACAAACTAAGCTTAAAAATAAAACAAATTAAATTGAAAATAAAACAAAATTATTTAAATCTTTTAGCAGCAAGTAATGGTTTTATAGACACCTCATGAGGACGTTGAAAGAAGTGCGTTAGCTAAGCATGGTAAGGATGAATAAAGCACACACTTTTCAATTTTTGGTTATATGCTGCATAGATTGTAATTTAAGGCTGGGAGATAAGAAAAACTTTACTGAACAGAAGGAATTACATTGGATAGTTAGGTTGCAAGCTGATAAACCTCCCAGACTCAATGAAAGGGCATCTGTAAAACCATTACTTGCTGCTAAAAGATTTAAATAATTTTGTTTTATTTTCAATTTAATTTATTTTATTTTTAAGCTTAGTAAATAAATCATTGGTTTTATGCTGTGGTCTTCTCATCTCCATTTTTGCTACATATTTCTGCTGCTCAGCTGGTTTTGGAGAAGGTGAAGTTCATCCATAGTGGCTGCATTAGCTGTTTTCTTCGTTTACCTGTTTGTATATTTTGTGCTAGCCCTGTGGAACATGGCCAAAGGCAGAATGAATGAGCCGGTTAATACATCTCATGCTGAGGTAACTGCTACCACTAGTTTAGATGAACTTTTGCAAAGAGATACCAATCTATTATTATTGTTTGAACCTTCTGAAGACCTCGTGGTTGATGGACATTCCGACTATGATGAGAAAGTATTTGTTAATAAGCTGCATGAGTTGGGGAATGATATAAATAAATTCAAGCGGCTACAATGGCAGCGGTTACATTTTGAAGCCTGTCTATCACACCGCCTGTTCCAAAGGGGACTGAGAGTTCTAACCATGCCTACATCAGGGGATAGTTATCCAGAAATGTTAAAGTGATGGTAAAAGATAAACTTGGAGACCAGCTTTAAGTATATGGAATTTTTGATTGAGTTCCATAAACCCACTGAAGAAACATTATTTCAGAACATACAATTAAAGCAGCAACAACTACGGGAATTTGTTCCTGCATTAGTATTTGAAAGAGCCATTAATAGACTCTGTGATAGTGTCATTTTTTTGAGCAACAGTTAATAGGCCAAAAAAAGAAGAAAATTGACAGAGACTTAAAAGATTTTCGGGCCGGAAATGTATTCACTTGGCCCAGACGTTATGAGGATAATACTGAATCTACAATACAAGTTTCAAATAATAAAGAACTATCTGTCACTGATAGGAATTTACCTAATCCTAGGTTGGTGGAAAAATCAAAAATTACTCCAGCGAATGTGGCTGTTGTGACTAATCATTCTATTGATGGATTAGTTGCCAATAGCTCTGACAACTTTATGGTGACTCCTGCAGTGTTTAAAGAGTCCCAAACACCAGAACTTGTTGTAAGAAGAAAGGAGTTGGCACCAACCATAGTACAACATTCAGCAGTTTCTTTGTCCCCCCCTTTACCTATTCGCCAGTTGGAATGGCCCAGGAGAGGCCGATCAGTGAGTCAAGGAAGGAAGCGAAGGCTGCCCTCACAGGAAAGAGCTCCAAACTGCACGATAAAGAGGATGTGGGAACAGAAAAAAACTTAAATACGTTGGTTTTTAATTTATCCCAACGTCCGCTAACACCATATGAACAAACTTTGCTTCAACGCGGACTAACATTTATACCATCTTCTGACACACAGTATGTAGATACTATCTTGGATATAAAGACTTTTGCTCGCAGTGTGATGCTAAAAACTATGTATGGCTCTGGAAGCTCTGTTAATACTTTCAAAAAACCTAGTACATTTGGACCAGAGTTAAATGCAACTTTGGAAACGTGTTGTAATATATGTGAAAATGATATAACTTCTATTTTTATGAAGGGTGAAAGAAGTATGAAAGGTAAATTTTATAATTTAACAGCAAACGAATATAAGGCTTTGCATGCACTGCAGGATGACAATTCCATATGCATTCGGCCAGCTGATAAGGGAGGGGGTATTGTGATATTAGATACAACATACTATGTGAGTGAAATGACAAAAATGCTGAATGATGTACAGGTATATAAGGATCTAACATTATTAGACATTGACTTGATTTGTAGTCATGTCTTTAGTATGCTAAACGATTGTTTTCTAAGTCATATTATATCTAAATCATTGCTGGATTATTTTATGGTTCTTCATCCAGTTATACTTTTGATTCAAGGCCAACCAAAGTTACATAAAGATTTGAATAACCCACCACTCAGACCAATTGTATCTGGTAGAGGGTGGGTTACTTATCCATTATCAGTTTATGTTGAGAAATTTCTCAGACCTGCTGTTGAAAAATCTAACCATGTATTGAGAGACAGTAAAGAGCTGTTATGTGACTTATCTCTCATTACTTTAAATAACCAACATATTTTGAAAGAAAGTTGGCTAGTAACCTTGGACATAAGCTCCCTATTTACAGTTATACCTCATGTCTATGGTATAGAGGCGGTGAAAACATATCTAGGAAATAAGAGCACCTATGATGTGATACAAATAGATTTAATATGCATGTTACTTGAAATCATCTTAGAGAATAATGTAATGCTATTCGATGGAAAGTATTATTTGCAGCAAGTAGGTGTTGCAAATGCAATGGGCACACCGTGTGCAAATAGTTTTGCAAATATTGTGTTAGCACAATGGGAGGAGAAGGCAGTTTTAATGAACAGTACTTAGAATGCATATATTTACTTATATAAACGTTTTGTAGATGGCCTTTTTTTTAATTTGGACTAGGTCCTATGAGCAGTTGATGGAATTTGTAGACTATTTAAATGAAAGCACACATTTTTTTTAAATTTTCATTTCAAGTTTCCAAAACAGTGATAGATTTTCTTGATGTGGTTATTATGAAAGATCATGAGGGTGTTTTTTCTAACACTATGCACAGAAAATCCTGTCGTAGAAATAATATTCTATCCAGAGACAGTATGCATCCGTTTAATGTATATAAAAATATAATAAAGGGACAAGGTATGCGCATATCTAGGTTAAATACTAACGACACAGTTTTTCAGATGAATTTGGATACTTTTAGAAATGAGTTGGTTGAACGCAGATATACATTGAAAGAAATTAACTACAACCTTAGACAGGTTGAAAATTTAAGAAGTACAAAAGCCAAACCCTATATGAACAACACTGTGTCGGAGACTAAGGATACATGCAGAAATACTAGAAATGTAATTATAATATGAACAGGGCTTCATTAAGTTAACAATATTCTAGTAATATTGATATGGTTAGAGATGTTGTGAAATGTAATTGGTTTATTTTGGAATCTGACGCACAAATTAAAGACATAGTGGGTGACAAACCCCACTTTAGATATAAGAATAAGAAGAACTTGAAGAGATTATTGTGTAATTCGAATAAACAGTCTTCTCTAGACAAGCAATTGCTAAAACCTTATCTAAGACCATGTGGGAAGTGCAATATATGTAAAGTACTAAGGGTAGATAATATTTTTACACATCCCATGATTAGTGTTAGATATGAATTTAAGGTTAATGCTACATGTGCTACTAATGATTTGATATATTTGGCAGTTTGTAATGACTGTCATTCGTTCTACGTAGGTATGACGAATAGGTCCTTTCGTGATAGAGTTAGGGAACATCTCTCGGCTATTCGTAATGAGGACGTTGAAAGAAGTGCATTAGCTAAGCATGTAAGGATGAATAAAGCACACACTTTTCAATTTTTGATTATACGCTGCATAGATTGTAGTTTAAGGCTGGGAGATAAGAAAAATATTACTGAACAGAAGGAATTACATTGGATAGTTAGGTTGCAAGCTGATAAACCTCCAGGACTCAATGGAAGGGCATCTATAAAACCATTACTTGCTGCTAAAAGATTTAAATAATTTTGTTTTATTTTCAATTTAATTTGTTTTATTTTTAAGCTTAGTTTGTTTTAGAGAAATATGTTTTTTAAAATAGTAATTGATTAATTGATTGTTTAATTAATTTGATGATTAGATAATATATTTAAATAAGGATTGATGTTCATTTTGAATGAAGTCTGAAGAAGCATCTGTTTGATGTGAAAGCGCTTACTGATGGTACCTGTTTGTTCCTATTTATTTGTAAATAAATCGTTGGTTTTATGCTGTGGTCTTCTCATCTCCATTTTTGCTACATATTTCTGCTGCTCAGCTGGTTTTGGAGAAGGTGAAGTTCATCCATAGTGGCTACATTAGCTATTTTCTTCGTTTACCTGTATTCCCACCTATGCAGGTTAAATAAGGCTATTTTCCCATACTTTTTCCTGATTGGACGGTTTTGGAAATTCTGAACTGTGCTTAGCTGAGCGCAAATCCACATAGTACTGCTTAAAATAAATCAGAATAGCTTAAAGTAGTTGAGCTTTGCTTACAATAGCTAAAGCATTGCTTAGATCCATTATTTTTTAATTAAAATAATTAAGTTTCTTTATATTTCTATTTTACATATTCCCACCCCTACTGTGCTATATGTGGGCTGTATGATTAACATTTGCCAATCAAATTAATTAAATATATTGGGTGAGGGGGGATTCGAACACAGCATGTTTTACATGCTAAACCATGACAGTGCCACTATACTAAAGCAACTTGATAACCTATTCAAGCACATTAGCACTTGACTTTCCTTTTCAGGATTTCAGCCAGGCTAAGCATAGCGGCATGCAGTGCAAATGAGCTGCGTACTGCTTAAACTAATTTTACACTTAATAAAAAAAAATGAATTTATTTTTATGATTTTACTCTTGCCCTACTGCTTCCATGCACGTAGAGCAAGAGGACTGACTACAGGGATATGCTACCTTTACGGTGTGATTTTTTTTTTTTTTTTAAAGTGTCCGCAGTCATTGAAATGCTTCAGCTTACATTTCAGTGTCTGTGGACACTTGTTAGTACATAATATTAGAGCCAGGCTCTAATATTATGTATTAAATGTGCCGTATGGCACTTTCTGGGTACAGGGGTCATATATATTGTGAGAGCTCTGCTCTCAGACAAATCCCCTGCAATCGTCCACGGCTCCGTGTCCATTTAAGTGCAGAGGCAGCACGCCTTCATACATATGCATGGCACGCTGCCATGCTGCACTTAAACAGTCATTTCCATGCAGGAATAAGTTATTCCTGCATGGAACATTGCTGAATCCCTGGGACTTTGTAATAAACTAA
>NC_056735.1:729789369-729794369 GCF_019279795.1 Protopterus annectens
TTTTAATTAGGCCATTCATTGTGTATGAGTACCATGACTAACTGTAAGCAACCTCTTCAAAAAATTCTGGTGCCAGCAATATAAAAAGTTATGCTGTGACATGAAACAATGAGAATTAATAAATCCACCTGCACCATTTTTTTTTGCATCTCTGTGGCAACTAGAAAAAAAACTTGCTCTCATAAGCAGTTAAGCATGACAAGCTGCTGGTTGAAATCTGCTAAGGGGTTGTGGGTTGGTATAATTTTTATGGTGTTTACCTCCCAGCCAAAAGGTACAGGGTTTGATTCTCACTAGGGAGAAATCAACTTGAAATGGTCCAAAAGGACAGTTAGCCTAGTACTAGCCTATGAACCCACTTAGGTGTATAATAGTAAACAAGATTAAACTTGCATGTCCTTACATACTTAGGTATGTGATTATGACAGAACATTCGATACTCAAAAGTACCTTAAAACCCTTATCAAATTAATTTTAAATATTTTTGTTATATTTTTGAGTTTTTTAAGCATAAGATCCTTTGAATGTTTTGAAAAACATTTCTGTACAGCTTTACTAATTTGTAAGAAATAGTTGTCTGAAATTTAAGGAATTATGCAAATATGCTTTCCCAGTAGAAAGTTTTTTAAGCTAACTTGTGAATATTCCATAGTCTTCTCAAATGGTAATTTTTTATGATTGTTGCTCTTAGTTCTTTGCTTATAGCATAGCAGTGGGGGGATACATAACAGTGGAGGGATATTTTGTTTTTATTTTATTTAAAGAATAGAATGTCCTGTCTAGCAATGTAGAAGCACAGGAGGTTTCTTAGGAGTCTAAATACCTGTATTGAGTTTTGGCTCTTATGTTTCCACCTTTCTTTCCATGCTGTGTCACATTCTAACATGGGTTGTTTTATTTCCTTAGTTAGCCATGGTGCGGGGTTGGATTTGACTACTTTTTTTCACACTGGAGCTAAGTCATTAAGGATTTTTTGGAAAATGTCATTGAAGTGAGACAGTGCGACAGTGTTTCAGTATAGATGCCTTTGCTGAACTTAGTTGAATTACATACTCGGTTGTATATAATTTTTTTGTCCTGGCTATTTATAGTGTCTAATGACATATGTTGGCAGGTGACCACTTATGGTATCTAGTAGGTACCCAACTCTAATTACTTTGTCTGGTTTATTGGTGAGCACCCCGTCTAAGGTTGACTGTCAGCTGGAGTTTTTCTCTGTTCTAATGGGGGATGAAATTAATTAAGTAAAGTCTTAACAATTTATAGATTCTGTTAGGGTAGTACTGTTCATAAGCTGCCAGTCTATGTTAAAGTCTTCTAGGATGAGGGTTTCATATTGGATATTATGATATATCCAGTGAAGGAGAATTTTGGCAATATTGATGTTGTTACCTGGCAAGATATATAAGGCTGAGATGCAGATTGCTTTTTTAGTGCTGTTAAAATTATCTTAGTATTGTTACATTTTGGGATCTCTTACTTAAGTAGGGTTTCATTTAGAGAGTTTTTTTATATAGAATTGCAACACCTCCTGCTCATTTCTTTATCTTATCAATTCATATTATATTAAATCCTGGAGAGGTGGTGTCATTATCAGGTATTTCTGGTTTTAGCCAGGTTACTGTGACAAAGACTATTCTGGGAAAGTGTTTCAGGGAGCTAGGCATGGATGACATGGATTTTATTTGTACATACTTCCCAGGTTCTTATTTAACAAGTAGAGAGTATGCTTGGAGGATAGGTGTGTGCCAGTAGTGTGGGCATTGGGTATGGTTTGGTCAGGGTAGAGTTGCTGGTGGAGGGGATCAGGGTTTAGTTGAATGTCTCCACTGATTAATGAAGTAGTTCTTCTGTGTAGGAAAGTATATAACCAAGTAGTCTTTTGCTTTAGTGCTTTTAGTGCCCTGGTGGTTGGATAGTTTAGTTTTATATATTTGTAGCTGAACAGATCTGTCATGAATGAGTGGTATAGGATGAGGAATGTTGCAAGGGAAAAGTGGGCTGGGGATTTGTTGGGTAGATATGCATGGTTGGGTGAGGCATATTTTTGTATTGGGAAGGTTTGTTAGTTGGTGAGATAGGCTAGAGGGAAGATAGAAGAGTGGCTAGGGAAGCCAGGCTAGAAAGTAGAGTGGAGTGACTAAGAGAGAATTAGGTAATGTTGTCTTTAAACATATAGTGCGTAACTACTAGTGGGATATAATGAATTCAAATGTTTGGGGTGTAAGTAAGGATAAGTTACTTTGCTTGGTAGAGTAGCAAAAGAGAGTGAATTATATTACATCAGCTCCTATAGTTTGAGGAATATATATTAGATGTGTGTTGTGATTGGCTGTGATTGTGAGGGGTGGAGTTGTGGGCATTTAAATCTAAAGCTAGAGGGAGTGGGTGAGATCTGGGATACAGTAGGAGAGTGGAGGGAGTCTGAACAGAGAGAGGGTAAATGGAGCAGGACCTACATCAATGTAACCCTATTTCAACAAAATAAATAACATAGGTACTGAAGGTAAGCTTTCCTGGTGAAGCTAAACAATGTAAATAAGGATATGCAAATGTTTTGGCAAGCACAGAGTGTAAGAGAAGCATATAGAGCAGCTCTAGTACAAAATAACTTGGGACAGAGGAATGTGGGATAACTAAATGGCACTGGGGGGAGATAGGAAAAACACACCACAAAGAACAATGCAGTAACAAGATAGGCCAACTGTGTTTCACAGCCAAGCCTAAGATTCCCTAACTCTTACTCAAATAAGGGGGGGGGGGTGTTACACCCTTTTGCCCTTTCTTGGGGATGCAGCAGCAATAGTTTTTCTTGGTCTGCAGCCCACTGACTAGATGTAGCACTAAATGAGTACATGTATCAGGAGGGAAGGAAAGCATGATGCATTCTATTTTAAGGAAACCTAGAGGGAGCACTATCTAAGAATTACATTATGCAATAACCAGAGGCCCTCTCAGATAACTGCCAGCATAAGTAAAAATAAGAAAGGCTCTGCTTCCTTAAACAGAGCTGCAAAGCTTAGTTGTGTCTTCACAGAGAACTTAATGCAAGTGCACTTCACTGTTTCAAAAAATCTGATGGTCTTTCTTACTGAGTACTGATTGCTTGGGGTAGGGAGGTCATGCCTTAAACAAAGTTGTAGAACTTAGTTGTGTCTTCACAGACAAATTGGAATGTAACTGTATTTCACCATTTCAAATAATGTGATGGTATTTCTTGTTGAGTAGTGATTGTTTGATGTAGGAAGATTATGCCTTAAACCAAGCTGCAGAGCTTAATTGTGTCTTCACAAAGAACTTGGAATGCAAATGCTCTTCATTATTTCAGAAATATGATGCCCTTTATTGCTGAGTAGTGAATGCTTGGGGTAGGAAGTTATGTCTCTAGACAGATGAGACTATTCTGTTCAATCTTGCATGTCAGAAATTGCTGTACCATTAAAATCCCCTTCTAAATACTCCTTTACTAATACACTTAGAAGTACTGCTATATAAATATCTTATTATGTCAATAAGGTGAATAGAAGTTAAATACAGCCATGTTGATGACTGAACTTTTGCTTTTTTTGTTAAACAAGAAACATCTTTATTGAATTATCAATTATGACATAGGCAATCATACGTTTATATAAATGAAAATAAATTATACCGACATATTTTCAGTTGTAGACACTATACACCACATATAATCTTCTATACATTCATTGTCCAGCTAACATTATGAAGCTCATTCAATTCCTGTCTTCTCTTAAACATCATTCTTCCTCCAAAACATTATTCTGTATGTATTGTTCCCACAATTACCATTTTGTCTATGAAGTTTGCTCCCACTCTTTTCTAAAGATACCATTTCCACTTCCTTTATCTCTGTTACTATATTCACTTCTTCTAGTATGGTTGGTTTAGACTTTTAATTCCATAGGATCATAGGATCATAGAAATCATAGGAATTTACTATGCTATTGGCCCTGAGGCCCGTATAAGCCTAGCCAAGAGTTTATCCCATGTTTAGACAAGTCAGCACTCGATGTCCCTGTCCAGCAGGGACACGGGTGGAATCCCAGGGATGTATTTTCTGTTTCCCATCCAGTTATACAGGTTAGCCTTAAAATGTGGCAAAGAGGTACTCTGCTTGACATGGAGAGGGAGTTATTCCACAGGCTAATAATGAGCAGTAATAAATGCAACAGAAGTGACACAATTGAACACTTTAGAGAATAAGCAGCAGCAAGTAGCAGAAAAGGTAAGATGAAGTAATAGAGTAGGAGGAGGAAACACAAATATGATAAAAGCAGCTGAATAAAGTGTTTTTTTGTTGTTGTTAATAAAATAGAAAGGAGAGACGAGGAACAGAAGATAATTCAAGGTTAAGGAACTAAGGGGTTTGGCCTTCCCAAATGATCTCCGTATTAGGTAGAATGAGCAAATGAGATGGGACTGGGAGGAGTGACCCAGATCAAATTTACAGCAGGGGCAGGCAACAGCAAAAGCCACCAACAAAAATACAAAAATTCAACCAGAGGTCAGCAAACATATAAATGAAGACACAGAAAAGTAAATAATTCAGTCAAATAAATAAATACAGTACAGTAGTACTAATCAAATAAATAAAACCAGTGTAGTACTGTTAAACAAATAAATAAAAACAGTGTACTACTGATAAGAAACACTGAATAGTTAGATAAAGTGCAAAAATATGCTTATGTCAGCTCTGTACTTCCAGATTGTTTAAGAAACACTCTCAGTCAGGCACAATGAAGCTTCTAGCAAGATAAGCAGACATTCATACAAAGGTAATATTTTTATACCAGCAAGATAAAAGACCCTTCCAAAGCCACACCTTGAGGCAATCAGATAACACAGAAGCTGTTTGACCAGTTTTTCCACTCTGGAATGAGATCACCACATACTCTATGCTGCCCCAGAAAGTTGTAAAGGACCCCCTATGTAGAACCAGTTAGTCAAGCTAAAGTGCTGTGCCAAATGCCTTAGAACAGAAA
>NC_056735.1:729799369-729836869 GCF_019279795.1 Protopterus annectens
ATAAAAGTTGTTGAATATCTCTCAGCTATTTTGCTCGTGATTTTCTTCAGTTGGACAAATTTTGGATCCTTCGAACCAAGTCCTGTCACCCGTGGTGGTTTTTAAATCATCATATGTTCATTTATCAGTTAACTCTGTTACCTGATTGTTTCCAGCCCCCTCATAAGAGCAACTAACAGGGTCTCTACCCGCTTTGCTCCCCACCCTGCCACCTATTCCCTCCCGCCCCCAGTGGTCCCACCTTTATTACACTCACAAACCCCTCCCATCTTTCCAGTAGCCAACCACAGTGCTAACCCAACACTACCTCCTCCATCTTCCCACTACTATCACACCTCCTCAACTAACATGTACAAGCATACCTTACCTATGCTCACTGCATGCACTCTCCTTGCATATCTTACATCCTACCAAAGTTCCATCATTCCCCCACTCAACCACTGCCACTGTACTACTACTCACACCACCACTCATGTCTCACCCTCACTCAGCTCCCCTCCCACCAACTCAAGAAACATCCCTATGCACCCCCACATATTCTACCAACTATATTACTCAAACATAAAGCATCCCTACAACTTAACACAGTAACCCTCCCACCATACCTATTACCCAAAGAGCACAATCATAAAGTTTCCCTTATAAACAAACACATTCAAAAACTGAGAAAACTAATAACCTCATGCATATCTAAACTAGCCCTAAGTGGAGATATCCACTCCAACCCTGGCCCTACCATCTCCAACCCCAATCCTCATAATCAGACTAGAAACCACAACTTCTCCCATATTACAGCCAATAGAAAGCCAAGTGACTTCCTTCTACTAAGCCTAAATATTAGAAGTATATCCAACAAAGTCCATGAACTCCATGCCACCATAGACTTGTACTCCCCAGATATAGTCATCCTGACAGAAACCTGGCTAAAACCTCACATTACCAGTGAGCAAATACTCCCTACAGGTTATGGCATACTAAGAGTAGACCAGCTAAACAAGAAAGGAGGCGGTGTAGCTATAATATTTAAACAGCATCTAAACATCCAGATCTTAAAATCATCAGCTCCACAAATAGGCAATGAAGAAATAATATATACCAACCTCAAAATAAACCAAAACAAAACCATCAACATAATTGGATGCTACTTCCCACCTGGCCAAAACATCACTCCACTATAAAACCTCCTCAGCTGGTCTACCCACCATCTCCCCCAAGAAACTATAATTTTAGGTGATTTCAATATTGACTGGCAATCCTGTTCTGGCAACCATCCAACCCATCATGTAAACCTTCATGCTTCACCCAACTAGTCCAGTTGCCAACCAGGATAAATAAAAACTCCAGCAAGCACACTACCCTGGACTGGATACTAGTCAGTAAGAGCCCCCAGTCATATATAACAGGCTGCTTATCAGATAGCCTCAGTGATCACTCCCATCATTCCTACTCAAAAAATACCTATACCAAGCTAAACCTGTCATCTACCATAAAAAACTAAACTTTAACCCACTCAAATTAATTTTATCCCTCAAAGAATGTAACTGGAATCCTCTAAAGTACCTCAGTCTTGATGACGCAGTTGAATTTTTTAATACTACCTTCCTGAGCATCCTTAATTACCATGCCCCCATAAGACTTTCCAGAATCAAAGCACAACCCTCCCCATGGCTATAGAAAACCACTAAGTCAGAAATGAAAAACAGGGATAAAGCCTGGGAGCAATGGCGCAAAACCAAAACCCCCTCAACTAGACAGAAATTCCTAGAACTACGCAATAGAGTCAAAAAGCTATTAAAACAGGACAAATTCCAATACTACCAGTCTGCCCTAGACTCCTCCCAACACAGTCCCAAACAATTCTGGTCCTCCATAAACTCCATCCTCCACCCAGGTAAAGTCAGTACCCCTCCTCCTAACATCTCTCACTCCTCAGAAAATATTGCTACCTCATTCAACACACACTTCACACAAACCATACTATCACTAGCTAAACAACACAACCTCCCTCCCATCCAACCCACACCTTCAACTAGTAATCTCCCCACTGCCTCCTCTTTTTCTCCTGTACCTACCTCCAACATAAAAAAACTCTTAACTAAACTTAAGCCCACCAGATTAGCAGGAGACAACCTCCCAAGTGAATAACTACAAATCGCAGCTGATGCTCTGGCCTACCCAGTATCCATCTTGATTAACCGATCTCTGTCAGAAAGTTACGTTCCCACACTGTGGAAAGTATCACATATAATTCCCCTCCACAGAACTAACCAATTACTGCCCCATAGCTATTCTCTCTCCACTAGAGAGATGCATACACTCTCAGGTCTCAGACTACCTCCTTACTAACAACCTCCTTTCCAATACTCAGCATGGTTTCCGACCAAACCATAGCACCACCACTGCCTTACTCTCCTTTACTAACACTATCCTTCAGCATAAAAACAATGGCTATCTCTCCTCTGCTACTTTCCTAGACCTATCTAAAGCATTTGACATGGTCCCACACAAACAACTTATCTCTGTCCTCAATAACCTATCCTTCTCACAATCAGTCACCAAATGGTTTCAGAGTTACCTGTCTGACCACCAACAATCCATTGTATGGCAGAATGACATATCTCCCCAACTACCTGTCTCCATAGGGGTTCCCCAAGGATCCATCCTTGGACCCCTACTCTTCTCTGTTTTCACCAATAATCTAGCCTCTGCCACCAAACATAGCACACTCATACAATACGCAGATGACTCAACCATCATCTGCTCAGCCCAGTCCCTACCCAAACTGCAAAAAGTCACACAGGAAGCCTTTTCCTTTGTTGAAACTTGGTTATCCGATGCCCAATTAATACTCAACCCAAACAAAACTAAACTACTCATCTTCCAACCCACCAAACATGCTCAAAACAACTCTCACTTTAACATCACAGCAAAAGACAACACCACTATACACCCAACTGAACACACCAAATTGCTAGGAGTGGAAATAGACAATAAACTAAAATTTGACATTCACATATCCATGACCATAAAAAAAGTAAACAAAAAACTAGGAGCGCTATACAGAAATAAGCAACTTCTCACCAAAGCAGCAAAGATTTCAATAGCAAATTCCCATCTTATCTCCACCCTACTTTATGCCTCTCCAATATATACCAACCTAAGGCAATGCGATCTAAACAAGCTAGAGACCTGCTACAACAAAATCGCCAAATTCGCCACAGGGGCATCCTACCGTAGTCACCACTGTCTCTCACTTGCTGAACTGGGCTGGCTTGAACTCCCTCACCTCCTTCAATGGTATAAACTCTCACTCACCCACAAACTAGTAAACCATCCACTAAATGTCCCATCCCTCCAGAATCTACTCCAATCCTATCGCACCACCAGACCACTAAGATCCAGCAACAAAAATCACTTGCAGATCACTAAAGCCAATAACTCTGCTGGTGAAGCACTATTCTCTTGCACCATAGCCAAATTATGGAACTCCCTCCCACCCACAATTACCTCCATACCATCATTCACCCACTTCAAAACTTTACTAAAAGCGCACCTAAAAACATGCTGGCTATGCCCTTGCAACTCCCACTCTAATATCACCCACCCCATCCAAACACTACCTTTCTTTCCACTCCACTAACTACCTTGATTATAGCAAGCTCAGATACTCATAAGCCAGTACTTATTATACAGCAGGAACTTCTTCTTGTAACATTTGTTAATGTCTGTTATGTACTTCACAGATAAAGATTCTAGTTGTCTACTGATGTACTATGTTCTTCATCTGTAAATATGTTGTAAGTAATTGCTATGTAAATTATTAATCACGATGTAATCCAATGTAACTACTGTTTGTTTATTTTAACTGTGGAGCTTTTCTCCTCAGGCCTCCGCTGAAAATGGACCTACGTCCAGTCGGACACTGCCGGTCAACAAATATAAATAAATACATAAATAAATAAATAAATAAATAATTCCTTAAATTCCTCTCTGTTTAACATATAGGTAGGGAAGCACCAATGTCTCATTTTTATTTCATTACTATGCATTTTATTTTAGTTATTATTGATGTGTGATCTGAAATAGTTACTGGATGCATATCAAAATTTTCAATTAAATACACATATTCTGTGAAATATAGTTTCTGTCTACCCTAGCCCAGTTTTTCTACTTTGGGAATAATATGTAATTATGCAAACTCTTCTCCTCCTTATTTCTAGACTTGTCTAAAGCTTTTGACACAGTTTGTCACAGCAAACATCTCCTTCAAATGTCCTCATTAGGTCTCTCTCAGTCCACCTTTCTATGGTTCAAAAGCCACCTGTCCCTTAGGTATCAGTCAGTAAAATGGCACTCCACCCTCTCTCCATACCTCCCAGTCAACCCTGGTGTACCACAAGGCTCTATCCTTGTTCCCCTCTTCTTTAACTTTCTCAACAACACCCTCCATATATCCACAAAACAGGTCTCCCTAATACAGTATGCAGATGACTCCACACTCACTTGCACATCTGACAGTATGGCACACTTCCAAAAAATTAATCAGGAAGCTTTAACAGCAACTAAAATATGGCTTTGTAACTCACAACTCATGTTCATCCCAAAAAAAAAATATATATATATATATTAATTACTTTTCTCCACCAAATCTCTCTCCCTTGAAAACACAACATTTAAAGTCTTCTCTCTTGATAATACAATTACTGAAGTCATTTCTTTTACTAGGAAATTATTATGGATTATAATGGATGATAATCTTAAATTTGAGCTGCATATACAAAATTGCATAAGAAAAACTCATCAAACCATAGGGATGCTTTACAGAGAAAAAACTCAAAAGTTGCTAAATTTGTAGCAAATATTCCTTTTAGAACAGACCACAGTATAGCACTAAAAAGCATAAATTGGTTAGAATTGTCCATCAATTAACATATACATAGCTTTTTACCACCTATAAAATTATCCAGAATCCATCTGCTTGCCCAGCACTAAATAACATTATACCCAACTATGTTCCCAGGTGGTCATTACAATCCCATGACCAAAATCTCATGTCTGTCCACAAACCTATGACATCTGCTAGGCATTGTCTGTACTTGTACCATGTTGCTAAGGTCTGGAACTCCTTATCTGTATCCATCAGGTCAAAACCCTCCCTCCCATCCTTCAAAACCATTCTGAAAGACTTCCTAGCCAAAAACTAGCTCTGTTCTTGCTCAACACCAGGAGAAACTAAACCCCTAAATCTGAACAAATATTTATTCATACCTTAAATCTCCTCACTCTCCCTTCTTCACTCACTTCTATCAATTTCTCTCCCCTGCTTTCTTTCTAAATACATAAGTCTGCCTTTCTCTCACTTCATATTGCAGTTCCTGTTTGTATTATATTAGCTGCCCTTTAATTTCTCTATAAACAGAGCTGCGTTGGCCTAGTGGTGTAATACACTGTAATAATAAACAGCTAAATGTCTCTATCAAATCATTTTCATATAACTTGTGTCTATTCTTAACCAATGTTTTTATATTATGTCCAATTTGATATAATTATTTAAACTGTAGTTGCTTTTTTGAATTGTTTTTAAAGACTATAAAATTATTGTTCTCAAAATGTTTTGTAATACTTTGGAGCCTTTATCCCCTGGTCTCCTCTGAAAATGGACTCCTACTCATCAGGCTTTTACGATAATCAAATATCAATAAATAAATAAATTCTCTCCAAACACCAACTACTGAGTTCATATCTTCCATAACACATACTTTCATAAATTTCTTGAAAGATCTACACTCTTTTGTTGTATTTTCCTTTCTAGGCCTACTTAGATACATCATCACTGTTGTAAATAAAATTCCAGTCCCCACCTATAAGCAATATTTCCTGTTGAAAGCTGATTATTTCTGCCAGAATTTTCTTAAGCTCCTTTGTAGCAGTTTTAGGTGGAATATACATGCCACCTTAATGCTCCTTTCCTGCTAGTAGCCCCAGGGAGGTTAGCATAATGGTTAAGGTGTTTATCTTACAGACACATGGTGCAGCATTTGAGTCTCACATGGATTAACTGGCTAGGCTTAAAATGGCCAACAAGAGCATTTAACCTGGTACTAACCTATGCACTACTACAAATCTACTGTAATCTTATTTTCTTCTATCACTATTGGAGCTCCTATAGCAATTAATATAAGTACTGCTATTTCAATTGTTTTCACTAGTCTCTCTTAGCCCACCATTCCATGGTTCAAAAGCTACCTGTCTGATAGGTATCAATCAGTAAAATGACACTCCACCTTCTCTCCATACCAACCAGTTACCACTGGTCTCCTCCTCTTTAACATTTTCATCAACACTCTCCACATATCTACATAGTAGGCCTCCCTAATACAGTATGCAGATGACTCAATACTCATTTGCACATCCAACAATGTGGCACACCTCCAAAAATACTCATGAAGCTTTAACAGTAACTGAAACATGGCTTTTGAGCATACAACTCATGCTCAACCCTAAAAAAATACTACTTTTTTCCCTCAAATCTATCTCCCACAAAAAACAAAATTTGAAGTTCTGTCTCTCTTGATTATATACCCACTAAAGTCACTTCTCGTAGAAAATTACTAGGGATGGTAGTGGTTGATAATCTTAAACTCAACCTACTTATACAAAATTGAATAAGAAAAATTCATCAAAACCTAGGGAACTTTATAGAGCCAAAAACTTTCTCAATGGTGCAACTAAAGCTACACTTGCCATTACGCATCTCCTCCCCACATTTCTTTATGGTGCTCACATCCTTACCAACCTTCAGAAATTACAAAAATCTAAATTTGAGCAAAGCTATAAAAAAGTTGCTAAATTTGCAAAAAATACCCCTTTCAGAACCCACCACTGTATAGCACTAAAAAACCTAAATTGGTTAGAACTACCCCATCACCTATAAAATTATCCATCACTAAATAACATTCTACACAACTATGTTCCTAGTTGGTCATTATGATCCCATGGTCAAACATTCCTGACTGTCCACAAAACTATCAAACCTGCTTGGCATTTTCCATACTTGTACCATGTTGCTAAGGACTGGAACTCCTTACCGCTATCAATTAGGTCAAAACCCTCCCTCCCATATTTCAAAACCATTCTGAAAGACTTCTTAGCCAAAAGCTAGCTCTGTTCTTGCTCAACACCAGGATAAATTAAATCCCTAAATGTGGATAAATACCTATTCATACCTTACATCTCCTTAGTCTCCACTTCTTCACTCACTGCCTTATTTCTATCAATTTCTATCCCCTGGCTTTCTCTCTAAATATACCATAAGCCTGCTTGTCTGTCACTTTGTATTTTAATTCCTGTTTGTATTATACTAACTGTTAAATAAAATTAAGAATTCAATTCACAGGAGGTTCAGATTCAGAAGTTTACTAGTTTACACCAGGAGGCAAAAAACGTACAAGTACAGAATTTTGTCTAACATGAAAAAGGAAGCACACAAGTTTATATAGGTTTAACATTCAAGCTGTGCCCACCTTACTGACGTGATATGTCACAGGGCATCTACATCACTTTAGCGTACAGTCCTCTATTCATAAAACTGCTGATGCTGTATATTTTAAAAAAGTTTTCCTCTGGTAACAATACGGCCTTGCTATCCACCTGGTCAGACATAATGTCTTTCTGTAAAGTTACTTCTTCAAGGTTTCATATCAGTTCGAATACAATAGCAGATTCAGTCTTTTAATACACATCTTTGTTCACTGTTACACTTTCCCACCAGCTGCATGCTATCTCAGTAACACATATACAAGGCCAAATCATCCCAGCAGGAAAGAGCAGAAGATTTCATTATTTCACACATTTAATTTCCTGACCCAGCAGATAATCACTTGTGAAAAGCATAAACATTAAAACTTGCTAAGCTAGTATCTGCCAGGGTCAAAGGTCAGCTTTGCTTTAAGCCACACTGCAGTTTCAAAACTACTTACATTTACACATGAATTAATCCTTTCTGTTATATGATTAATAGAATAAAATGCATTATATACTACTTTGCTTTTAAACTAGCATTTCTCATATATTCAGATACACATTTTTTCTAACATTTTCCCCCCATTAATACTTTTTATTCTATTTTGAAGTATGCATAGTGTCATTTCATCTCCCAACTTCTTCCACTTAGGATTTTCAGCTAGGTGAGTCATTCAATCTATACTTCAGAAAAAATATCATCTGAGATCAATTTTTCAATCTCAATATCTTGGTACAAAGTTTCAGTAACAGATACATCAATAAAATCTTTGATTAATCTTTTCATGCAGGGAATTCCACAGCAAACACATGCTCCTATTAGGAGTATACCCACACAAATGGCAATCAGAATATTCATTAGGATGGAACCCCACCCCCAAATAGATTCTGGAAAAAGTCCATCAGTGGGTCTGGGCCTGGTTCAGTCATGGCTGATACTTGCTGAATTACCTCTAGGTGATTATTAATTTCATGCCTGTTATCTGGTATATACACACAGCATTCTTCTTTGATAAGTGCACATGTACCGCCTCTCACCGCTAGGGTGAAGTCAAGAGCCATTCGATTTTGTAGCACAACAGTTCTCATTGCATTCAGTTCATCAGTCACCAGTTCTAGGGCGGAAAAAGTTGCATTACTCATTACTTGAGAAGTTTCGACAACTTCCTCAGCTCCCAGATCGATTTGACTGCTCCATAGGCTGGGAATATTCCTGCCCAAGATATAACACTGTCACTCAAGTCCATATGAGTCAATTTACTTTTGTCTTTCACGCTATTATGGTCTTTCCAGCCAGCTTCGATCTTTCCAACTGGATTCACAGGTTTTTCAACTGGACCTTCGGGTTTTTGGGCTGCTTCTCTCACGTTTCATATCTTACCCAAAGGTAACTCTGCAGTATGTCTTATTGCCGGAACCAAATAACCCAAAAAACAACTGCCGGACCAATTCTCAGGTAACCATTTATATGCCTTTTTCCCACAAATAAAATAACAGTTTTCTACTTTAGTACTAATACGCATTAGCCCTGCATGAAACATTTTCTGATCTATAACTGACAATTGTTTAAACAAAACTGGATTCTTGCGAATGTCATTCATGGTTGTTTTCAATTAGTTCAAATATGAGTCATAATTAGTATTGCAAAAGGTATTGCCATTACTATTCTTAATATAACACCGGTAAGATATGGTTATATTACAATTGCTCCAGCCCACCTGGAGAGTATCATTTTTATAAAAACATACAATTCCTTTTTGTGTGACAGGTAAAAATAAAGCTATTTTGTCCTGTGATCTCACAGTTCCTGTATCGAAGAGTAAATTCTCCCAAGTCTCATTTATCCCCAAAGGGACAGCGGACATTATCAGTCCTCCATATGCTGTTGGTATAGCTGTACAAACCCAGCAATTTGAAATGTTCATAGTCTCTGCATATACACGCTTCATGGCTAGGTATGTGTTAAAATTTGGATGCCAGTCTATAGACGTTTCGTCACGCCTTCCCACTTTCATTTTTGTGGTTGTGTGTAGGATAAACCACAACAAGAGGAAAATTGTCACAATTACAGTCAATAAATGTATACTCAGCAAAATGATTATGCAACATCTCTGGGGTTGATATAGATTTCTATTTGCTTTGTGTTTGGCCATCTTGGTCTGGTTGTATATCAGTCACAAAGTTTTTATCAAGTTGAAAGTTCTTTACCGGTTTGCAGTGTGTCAAATGAACCCAGGACATCCTCTCGGCCACTCTGACTGCAGTAGGCATTGCCAACAGAACCTGGTACGGTCCTTCCCACTTTGGACTCGCCCAATTCTTCCTTTTCATCACTTTCAGCCACACAAATGTCCCGGGGGCCAAGACTGCTTCTACCGGTCTGGTCTGTTCCTTATCTGAAAAAGAGTTAAACTGCAAAACAGATTTATTTGTTAACAGTTTCCTCATATAACTAGCTAATGAACTGTCAGCCTCTTGTTCTGCAGGCATGAGAGCTTTCCACTGAGGCACATAATATGCTCTCCCAAAAACCATTTCAAAGGGAGTCAAACCCTTCACATTTGGAACCATTCTCATGCTCAGCAGTGCCAAAGGCAGACAGTGTATCCAATTCTTTTGGGTCTCCTCAACTAACTTCCTAAGTTTATTTTTGAGGGTACCATTGTACCTTTCCACCAGTCCTGCTGACTGTGGGTGGTAGGAACAATGGTTCTTTAAGGAGATACCAAAAAATCTGCCAAGTTGCTGAATTGTCTGGTTCACGAAATGTGTGCCGTTGTCACTATAAATCCTTTCCGGAATGCCAAATCTACAGATTACTTCTTTTATCAGGGCTTTTGCCACTGTTGCTGCATCCGGGTTTTTGGTTGGAAAAGCTTCTACCCATTTGGAAAACATGTCTACAATAACTAAACAGTATTTCTTCCCTTCACACTTACTCAATTCTATGAAATCCATACAAATAGTATGGAACGGATATGATGGTATAGGAAAACTTCCTTGCTTGGTTTTAAATGCCCCTTGTGCATGGCGCTTGTTACAAGTATGACAAGCTGCACAAATTTTTTTTGTGTGGTTTGTGTATCCATATGTTTGGAATATTCGGTTTACTAACTGTACCATCCCCCCTGTTGAGACATGGCACTGCCCATGGCTCAACAAAGCAGAATATCGAAATAAATTAGATGGCAATATCGTTTTTCTCTCTTTGGAAATGTACAGTCCATTCTCAAGAATTGCACCTCGTTTTACCCATTTTTGTTTTTCTGCTTTTGTAGTAAGCATCTGCATTGTTTTTAACATGTCTAAATCTAAAATCTCAGAGGGTTGTAATTCCTCATTCAAAAGTAAAGTTTCTGAGTCTGAGGCTGCTTGTTTTGCAGCTGCATCAGCTCGTGCATTGCCTTTTGAAATCTTATCCTGTTGTTTTGTATGAGCTACACATTTACAAATAGCTACTTTGGTAGGTAACTGAATAGATTCTAATAACTCCAAAATAAATTGCTTATGATTAATAAGTTTTCCACTAGATGTTATCATTCCTCTATTTTTCCATTGTTGTGCAATTACATGTACTGTAGAAAAAGCATACTGACTATCAGTATATATGTTTACACACTTATCTTTTGCTAAAGTACATGCCCGTGTCAAAGCTATCAATTCTGCTGCTTGTGCAGATAAGTTATGTGGTAAGGATTGGGCTTCTAGAATTTCAGTATCTGTAACTACTGCATACCCCACCAGATTATTTCCTGTAGGACCCCTTCTGCATGAGCCGTCCATGTAATATGTCACCTCGGCATTATCCAAGGGCATATCTGTGAGATCTTGTCTAGGTAAAGCTAACTGTTCAATTTCCTGCAGGCAGCTGTGTGGTGTGCCATCCACAGGAGTTGGAAGTAATGTTGATGGATTTAATGTCATACATCGTTCAATTGTCATATGAGGTTGGCTCAGCAGTATAGTCATACATGAAAGATGTCTAGCAGGAGAAAGGTATGCCACTTTTTCTTGCAGTAAAATTATTGCAACTGCATGAGGCATGCTCAATGTGAGAGGGTGGAATAACACCACTGAGGCTGAAGCCTGCACTGCCATTGCAGCTGCAACTACTGCTTGTACACAGTGAGGCAAAGATCGCACCACTGGGTCTAACTGCGATGAATAATAGGCTATGGGGCGTTGCTTATCCCCATGTTGTTGGGTCAGTACTGACGTCATATATCCTTGCTTGCAATCTACAGTCTGAATGAACCGTTTGTGATAATTTGGAAGTCCTAAAACTAATGAAGAAGCTATCAACTGCTTCAACCTGCAGAAAGCCGTTTCTGCTTCAGGTGTCCATTGTAAAATATCTTGTGCTGCCATTGGTGTCTTATATATCAAGTCAGTCAGTGGAGCAGATTCCAAAGCATAATTTGGTACCCAGCTCCGACAGAAATTAGTTGTACCCAAGAAAGACATCATTTCCTTCTTGGTTGCTGGTTTGGGTGCTTGCAAGATTGCTGTTTTTCTTTCCTCGTCTAGTATTCTACCTTCATTGGATATTACATATCCCAAATATCTAACTTGTTTTCTCTAAAGTTGTAACTTACTTTTGTTTACTTTGTGTCCTTGTGTTGCTAAAAATTTAAATAATGCTACAGTATCCTCCCTGTATTGTTGCTGGGTGGGGGCTGCCAGCAAGATGTCATCTACATAAAGTAGAATTTGACTACCTCCCGGTGGGGTAAACCCTGCCAGGTTGCTAGCCATTTCTTGTGCAAATATTGTTGGGCTCTCACAATATCCCTGTGGTAGTCGAGTATATGTATACCTTTTACCCTGAAATGTAAATGCAAACCAATATTGGCTATCAGGATGTATAGGTATTGAAAAGAAAGCATTGCTGATATCTACCACAGAGAAATACTTCTGTTGCGGTTCTAAATCGTTTAACAAAGTATGTGGGTCTGGCACCGTAGGTGCTCTAGGTATTACTGCATTATTTACAGCTTGTAAATCTTGTACCATCCGCCATTCTCCATTCGCTTTCTTAACAGGAAATAGGGTTGTATTACATGGTGAATTAGGAGATTCTACCAGTACTCCTTCTTTGAGTAATGCTGCTATTATAGGTTTAATTCCTATTTCTGCATCCTTTCTCAAAGGGTATTGTCTTTTCCGTGGTATAAATGCTGACTTTGGGGTAATTGTAACTGGTCCTGCTGTTCGAATAAGTCCTACATCTGACTTGCCTGTTGACCAAAGAGTTGTTGGAATTTCACATAAGGCCTTTTCTTCTTCTTCTTCTAATAAAAATGCTAATCAGCTGTCCTCGCTAGATTGCAAGTGTACAGCTGGATGTGTCTGTGTCAACCAATTCAGTTTTTGTTTTTGTATCCCTTGTTCTGATAGTTCTAAATCAGTCTGTTTCTCCCATCTTGTTACTTTTTCTCCTAAGTCTGCCCATTTTACATTTTTGTTCTTTGTCAAGCTGATGTGGTAATCGATTTGATCTATATAATGCAAGGAATTCTTGAGGTAATGAACAGCTAACTACACTGTTCCCCTCAGTATCCCAGTACAAAGTACGCAATACTAGTCTAGTTGCACGATTTCTGAACAATTCTTGCTCATACTCTCTATCAGGTCCTGGTGTAGTACAGTAGTATAGAGTACAGTGCAACAAATGCTGTCAATTAGTGTCAAGGGAGAGGGCTTTACTGATGGCTACGTTCATCAGTTCCTCGGTTACTGCCCTTGGACCAGTCATGACTAGGTCCTGGCTGTACCAGTAAAATGTTTCACCCTCCGACCGCACTACAAAGGTATCCATTTGTCTCTGTGCCTCCATACCTTGTACAGTTGGAACTACTGCTATGCCAAATATCTGCATAAGGTCCCTGCCCAATAGGTTTACTGGACACTTTGCAGAAACAACAATTTTACTTCTCTGGGTCATACTTGAAACAGGGTCAGTTATTGCTATATCATGGGAAAGTGGTTCCCTGTATAGCTGTCCATTTGCTGCTTTTACTAGTATATAATCAGGTGATTCTGAATGTTCTGGTAACTTGGAGGGATGTATCAGGGTCTGTGACGCTCCTGAGTCACACAGGAATTTGACTTCCCTTCCCTCTACCAGAAGTGTAACTTCCGGTTTCATATCTGCTAAGTAGAGCTCTAAGCTCAATAATGCTAAGTCCAAAATTTCACTTTCTTCATCCTCCATATCTACTTGCAATTCCTCTATTCCTTCTATCACATTTACATTTGTTTTCTGTTTATTAACTTTTCCTGATGATTTCTGACTTTCGCATGATGTATCTTCGCTATCATATAGTCACTCCTCATCTCCCTTACCTTCTGTAATTACCTTTTTGTTTTGCTTACAATCCCTTGCTAGATGTCCCTTTTTCCCGCACTTGAAGCATTCACCTCTCTTTTTCCTTTCTTCAAAATCTTCTGATCGTTTGTCACACTGTTTGTTTCCCTGAGCATTCTTCTTGCCCTTTTTACCTGACTGTAACACAAATACTTCAGCTCCGTCTTTGGCAGTGAAGACTTGCGCCTTCTTTTTCTTTTTACTATTAAAATGTCTTTCAGCATGTCTAGCGTATTCAAGTAAGGCTTGTAGCCTCCCTGTTCGATGGTCTATCATATGCTTCATAATGAAGCTACTAATAGGTGCAATGCAACCTTTCAAAAATGCATTTTTCAATTGTTGTTCATACGGGGAATCATTTGTTTGGTTTTCAGGAACCATCATACCGCTATGATTATTAAAACATTCCAATAATCTAGCATAGTATCCATCTACTGTCTCATTTTCCTGTTGTATGCATTGATTAATGCAAGTCCAGTCTGCTCTAGGTTTCCATTTCTCAGAGATTCGGTCTGTTAGACCTTTCACTCTGTTGTCTAATTCTGCGTCACTATGTGGGAGTGGTTTAAGCTCTGCATTACGAGGATTCCAGGTGCCACAAATCATGTGCCAATCTGGACCTATAATTTGTCTTACTACTTTTTCTACTTCTTCCCCATTCAAGTGGTAACTCAACCTCATGCCTTGTAAATCTACCAAAAACTCCATAAAATTAACTTTCGGATGGGGGATTCCCTCAGTTGCTTTCCGGATATCCTCCGGTGTCCATGGTCTATATACTAAGAGTGTTGGGTCCTGCCCTTCCTGTCCTGCCTGAGGATTTGGAACTTCTATAAGTGGGCATATTTCTTCCTCACTCTCATCCTGTAGGTTTCTCTCTGTTTGATATGATTCTATGTCCCTATGTATTTTACGTGTTCGGAACCTAGTTTTAATAGGATCTCTAACAAATGGTTGTGGTCTTGCTGAAACTTCAGGATAACGCGGAGGCGGACCAGCCTGTCCACTCGCTTCATATCCTGAAAAGGGTAAGGGAGGGGGCAAGGGAGGAGGAGGAGGAGCTGTTGCTATTACCAAGTTATTATCTTCTTTGTCTAAAAATAATGTTTTTGAATTTTTAAGCTTCTGTTCTCTACGATTTGCTTCCTCAATCCACCTGTGTGCCTGAGGAATGCCTAATTGGCGTTGCTTTTTTGCCTGACCTCCTGCATCAGATTTAAGTTGTTTAAGGAGTTTAACTAGTGAAGTTTTATCTAGTTTACCATCAAATTCATATTTGTTAACCCATTTCGTATAATACCTAACGTTATCAGAACGTTGTAATTGCATGTATTTTGCATCTTCGGTTAGGGGCGGATCTCGCGATGTTTTAGTGCACTGATTTCCCATGGCAAAGAAAATGTTACGTAACCCTTTTTATCATGTGATATCAAGTTCTTAGTTCCTTTTCACAGTTTATCTAGAATAACTGACTACCTTATTCTGTTACCCTGATCTATGACCAAATATACAGTACTTCCTTTTGTCCCTGATCTGCATAACAAATCTTGACAACAATATACTGTAACCTAGTCCCTGATCTAAAACAGAAAAAAGGCAAATTCTTTCTACCTGAGCCTCCGGTATTGAATCGTCCAATATCCGCTCTTCGGCCACAGATCAGAAAGTGGCCAGCCTCTTTAAACAACAATTCAGTCAGAGGTCTTTTCACCCAAGAAGAACCATTTTGGTAACTTCTCCTGTGCAGTATTCGACCACCGGTAGACTCTGATCTGCAGCTGTCCGAGGGAATTCTGGCTAAGAAGGACCAAACTGTTAAATAAAATTAAGAATTCAATACACAGGAGGTTCAGATTCAAAAGTTTACTAGTGTACACCAGGAGGCAAAAAATGTACAAGTACAGAATTTTGTCTAACATGAAACAGGAAGCACACAAGTTTATATAGGTTTAACATTCAAGCTGTGCCCACCTTACTGACGTGATATGTCACAGGGCATCTACATCACTTTAGCTTACAGTCCTCTATTCATAAAACTGCTGATGCTGTACATTTTAAAAAAGTTTTCCTCTGGTAACAATACGGCCTTGCTATCCACCTGGTCAGACATAATGTCTTTCTGTAAAGTTACTTCTTCAAGGTTTCAAATCAGTTCGAATACAATAGCAGATTCAGTCTTTTAATACACATCTTTGTTCACTGTTACACTTTCCCACCAGCTGCATGCTATCTCAGTAACACATATACAAGGCCAAATCATCCCAGCAGGAAAGAGCAGAAGATTTCATTATTTCACACATTTAATTTCCTGACCCAGCAGATAATCACTTGTGAAAAGCATAAACATTAAAACTTGCTAAGCTAGCATCTGCCAGGGTCGAAGGTCAGCTTTGCTTTAAGCCACACTGCAGTTTCAAAACTACTTACATTTACACATGAATTAATCCTTTCTGTTATATGATTAATAGAATAAAATGCATTATATACTGCTTTGCTTTTAAACTAGCATTTCTCATATATTCAAATACACATTTTTCTAACACTAACATAACTTTAATTTCCCTATAAACTGGCTAAAATTTATCTAAGTTTTAAATCATTGTCATATACCTTATATGTACTCTTAACCAATGTTTTCATATGTCTAAATTTGTATAATTATTTGAACTGTATTTGTTTTTCATATTATCTTTAAAGACTTTAAAATTATTATTCTTAAAATGTTTTTGTAATACTTTGGAGCTTTTCTCCCTGGGCCTCTGCAGAAAAAGGGCTCCTACCCAGTTGGACTTTCCCTGTAATCAAATGTCAATAAATAATAATACTCCCCTTTTCCTTTGTCTGAGATATCCCACTGAATAACCATCCTGAAATCCATTTTTTTATCAAATTCACCTGCCCAGTTATTTCCAAATTGTCTCCTGTAGCATAATTATTTGCAGTCTGCATTTATTAATATAGTTCATTACTCTTTTGTTTTTGTATATACCTGTAAGACCACTCACATTCAAAGATAATATGGAAAGTGCTGCCATTATGATACAAAGTTATTATTATTCCACATGTTATGTAAAAAATGTATTGTTTCAGCTTTTGTGTTACATGCATACACTAATGTCTGGCAGATTGATCTTTTATACAGATGTTTCTTGTCATGTCTATTTGAACCTATACCACATCTTACAAGACTTTTTGTTTTAATGAAAACACTCAAGCAAAAATACAACCCCCCCCAGAATACCCCCATAACCTATTAACTTAATATGAACACACAAAACTATGTACATCTTCAAATACTGAAATTTAATCCTACTAATAGGAGCAATTGTCCTAGACTGACAACTACAATTACAGGCTTTAATTAACCTATAATGATGGTTATCCATGCTACGATGAATGGCACACAGCCTGTGCTTCTACTTATACTCAGTGCTGTCTGTTTTTGTCTTATCTTTAGTCTTCTCCCAGATGTAGAAAACAACTTGAATGTCTTTAGTTACAAGCTTCTCATGTTGCACTGTGAACATTTATTTGCTAAAGGAAAACTTTTCATTACATTCAATGTTCTTTTATTTACTTGCTTCCACTTAAAACTTGTTATTAGATCAAGCCAATGGCTTAACCCAGTAATTCCCCTATGTGAAAGTAAGAAAAAGCATACCACTTTTACTACATCATGTTATTTTGTCCAGGTTTTCTTCTTTTTCATTGTCTACATTTCTTAAAACGGAACAAGAAGGAATGAAGGGAAAAAGGGCACCTGTTTACTCTAGTGTCTCCATTACACACAAAAATGATAAAAGCTTTTGTATATAACATGCAGTATATGTCATGTTTTATAAAAATACTGTTAAGAGCAAAAATTGTTTTATTTACAGTTACCTCTTCCCCTCTCCTTAATGTTTTTCCAAACATTAATGGCATGATGTAGGGCATATGCTTTGGAGTCTCCTACAAGTTTAACAATGTCAAATAAGTCCAGTATTTCCAGGTTATCTTGTTCAGCCATATTTCACAAATGTTATTGATGCTTTGCAATCCCACATTTAGTCATTCATTTCAGAGTTGCTGTTTTTCTTCCTGTTGATCTCTAACTCCCAACTCAAGCCTCTGGTTCATTTCCAACATAATCCTGGTTCTTCTAGTCAATTCCTGTGCATTTTCTGTCTATCAAGCATTTTCCTTTGGAACATTGGAAGATGTCTCACTGGCATGATCTCTCTATGACCTATTTATCAAAAGAAGAGGAAACAGAATCCCCTTCTGTTTGATAGCTCATTTTTTTGTTTTTTCAAAATGTTGTATTCCCTTCTTAGCATATTGTGTATCAGAAAATGACTTTGACCCTGCAGGAAAAAATATTCTGAAGATGGCTGAATACAGCAGCTTGAATCTCACACCTGCTTCTTGACATTCCCTGATTGCTGGAATAAATGTATTTTTCTTCTGCCTTGCGTACAATGAGTAATCATTTTCCACAAACACTATTGTTTTCAACTTTTAGTACTTTGTCCTTCTGCCACAGCTTTGTCAGAATCATCTCTTTATGCTGGTAGGATTGCTTCTTTACTATTAGTGGTCTTGGCTGTTTTCTCATGGCCAGATTTAGAACATACACATGATGTGCCCTTTCAATTAACTCCTGCTGTGGAATACCAGTCCAGTTGCTTATTTGTGCTTTCATAACATGTATACAGTCTGGTCCTTCCAGTTTCTCTGGTATAGTAGAAAATCTCAGTTTTCTCTATGTGCTTTGTCCCCTAATATCACCATTTTTCAAAAAATCTCTTCTTGAGTAATTTCATACTTAGACAGCCTTTTCTTTATTTCATCCTCTGATTTTTGCAATTTTATCAGCTCATCAGAATATGTTTTTAAAGCTTCTTCCATTTTTTTTCCAACTTATTGTTATTTGAGGTGATGTGCTCTTTCAGTGTATCATTTACTTTAATCAGCTTGGCGCACATTTGACTTACTTTTCCTCTAGGTTATTGGAAGTCATGTCTTGCACCAAAGCTAGAGCTCGAACTGCTTTTTGCTGAACAACTGAAGGATTCTTCCCAGCCAGAGTTTTTTCCTCACCCTTTCATGGCTGATTTTCTTTCAGGTTTTCTAAACTTTTTCTTTGCTAGCATCCATAGCATCCAGGTAGTGTACTTACTAGCCAATAACTGAAATTTAACCAGAAAGACAAATTCATTGGCTTTCTTTTCTGAGTTTCTGTTTTCACACTAGGAGAGCTGAAATTAGGCTGTTACTCAGCGTGCAGCCATCTTGGAAGTCCAAGTAGCACATTACTGTGTTCACAAAGAGATATTTTTTATGAATCTTTTGAAATTCACCTTTGGCATGTTTCAAACTCTGTGCTCTATAGTTTTCTTCCATAGCAAGATGAGACTCTCTACTAACCATCACACTTATATTATGCAAATTTACCTGGCTAGGCTCAGTGGTTATGTTAATTAGGTTTAGGAGTCCACTTATTATCGTTTTTGAATCACTCACTTTGCACAATGAGTAAACCTGATTACCATCTCAATCAAGTCTGCTCAATGCTGTGCATATAGATTGTTCAATATGAGCTGCACTGAACATGCATGGCCCACTACATGCCTTTAGGGTGAGATCTGTAATTCTACATATAACCATCTTTAAATGGAGTCATTTTATCACCTAATTTCATTCCAGCTTACAGAGCAATAAAGAACCGCCATGTTTCACACCTTAAAGTGCCACTGTGAACCATAATAATACAATACATACATTATCCTAGACCACACTCCATCATGCAAATGAGATGCTTGTTAATGCCCACTGTGCATCTGATGAGTCATGCAATACCTGATTTGGGGGGGGGGGCAATTTTCTGACATTTTTCACTGAGATTCTTCAAGGTGAGACAACATGGCAAGAGAAAGAGAAGGCAGTGCTCCCTTTAAAGACAGAGGTGGTGTGAGGAGGAGTTCAAAATATAGTTGGACCTCCTTGTTAAGGATTACAACAGCACCTGCAGGAGGGTTATAAAGGACCTCAGAATAAGACTGAAGCCTGGAGTCAATTAGCTGAGGCTGTCACCTGTGCCACTGGCATCCCAAGCATGAGGGATCAGTGCCATCACCATTACAGTGGCATGAAACACTAAAGTCCGATCTCCTATGCTGATGGAAGGTTGAAGTAAACAGCAGTCAAAACCTTTGTACTGTAGGTATAACATATCTTAGCTACACATATAACCTGCCACTGTGTGTCATCCACAAATATCACACAGAGCTCTTTATATCTCTATAGCCCATTAATAAATTGAAGTGAATAGGCAGCTGCACAGGAGGAGATTGGGGGCATTTAAGGGAGCACCAAGGTGAGCATACTTGCTTCAGACTGTACAGCTTTAAATATTAGCAGTAGTAGTCATTCATTCCCAGACAGTATACCTTTCTGATATCACTGTCAGTTCTGTGATAACTATCATAGCATACTTCTCAACTGTACAGATTTTCACAGAATGCCCAGATTTTTGTCTCATATATTTGTTCTGTTTTTCATAAAATTATGGTCTTCTGGTAAATTAGTGGCAAATAATTAAAGACTGAAGTTAAGAAATAATGGCAGACATTTGAATTTCACACTTCATACGCTTCAGAAGATTCATCTTCTTTCAGCTTTTTCATGGTTAGGGGTTGCCACAGTGGATCACCTGCCCGCTCATGATTGGCAGTGGAGTTTTACAGTGTCAAGTTGCCAGCCCAGCACCCAACCTTCCACAGAAGGCACACACACACACACACACACATACACACTCATGCCTAGGGCCAATTTAGAGTGTCCAATCTACCTACAGCATGTCTTTGGGATGTGGGAGGAAACTGGAGCATGCAGAGGAAACCCACAAGACCACAGGGAGGACATGCAGACTCCAAACGAAGGCACCCCAGCTGAGGATCAAACCGGAGAACCTCTTGCTGTGAGGCAGCAATGCTACCTGCTGCACCACCGCAGCCACCCTTCAGAAAATTCATGCTAATGCAAAACCTGTTATTCTATCAACTTTCTAAGTTTGTAAGAGCAATATTTAAAAATTGTCCCTATTTTTGGGCCTTTGTCCCACTTTTACTTATGGCTTTGTCCAGATTTCTTGCTCTAGGAGGTTGAGAGGTATGACCATAGGCAGTTCTATTCCCCCACACACACATGCACACACACACACCTGTTTGTGTTATCATGAAATACTTCACTAATGTTTCTGTCTCATTATGCTAACTACAACATGAGACAGAGAAATATTTATAAGCAGCATTTTTGGGTGGGTGGACATCTTTCTCAATATACTTGCTTATATTCTTACAACCTGTGAGTGAAATGTATGCTGAGCAGAATGGTGTCCTTGTGCATGCACATTTGTCTCAGACATCATTACTACTTCTCAGAGTAGACACCACTGGTGGTTTATCAAGGTCACTTATCAAGTTAATATCTATCTGTCAGAAAAGGCAGCTGATTTTGGCTGTTGGTTCAGGTTTCCCTGACCCTAGAGTGGAAATCTAACCCACATAGACCCATTTCCATGACAGCCCAGGAAATACATACTTATAACTTGATTACATTATTGTATATATTTTCCAGTGCTTACAGGGATTTCACAAGATGTGCACATGTATCAGGAGTTTAGTAAATGGTCACAGAATGTTCTACGTGACTGTGCACTTTACAGTTGTTTATAGACGCATCAGAAAATATTTACAAATGTTAACATATGTTATTATTTATTATTTTTTATTTTATTTTACATTTGTTGACCGGGATAGTCCGACTGGATACATGTCCATTTTCAGCGGAGGCCCGGGGAGAAAAGCTCCAAACTTACAAACAGATAAAGACAAGCAAGTTACATAAACATATTGTATTAACATACAAGATACAATCTCACATTTCAAGCCTATGAAGAATACAGTTTATATTCAGAAATATATACAAATATGTTTTAGTTTATCTTATCAAACCTATAGGTGCAGCTATATACAGAGTATCTGGAGAGATGTTACAGTTTCTCTTTTCAAACCTTTTAGTGTAAGAGGTAAGTCGCTGTGAAAAAATTGCAGGGATATGGAAGTAGTTGAGGCTTTAGTCAGGGTTAGAGCAAGGACATAACCAGTGAGTTTTAAAATACCGGGTTAGATTTTTTTTTTTAACTGATTAAGGTAGGGGTTCAGAGTAAGGTCAGATGGGAGTGAATTCTAGGTTTTGCCTACTGAATTTGCAAATAAAGATTCTCCAGCTAGGTTCTTAGCTTTAACAGATTGAACCAAAAGTTTTGTAGTGGAACGAAGTGGGCTATCATTTTTGTAGGGATGGATAAGGTTTTTAAGGGAGGGCATTTTTTTCTGGATGGTTAATAACCTTGAATGCTACAGTAAGTTGATTATATTGAATTACTCTGGGGAGTTCTAGCCATCGTAAGAGGTTTAGGTTTTCACAGTGGTGTGTCCTGTAGGGAGTTCCTGTGGCAAACCTGGATATTTGATTGTAGCAGCTAAAGAGTTAGCGGAGATCAGTTTTGTTCTAGTTAGTGAATACTGACGAGGCATAGAGTAGAGTTGAAAGCAGATGGGTATGGGCAATGGCAGTCCTAGCTAGAGGGGTGAGAAAAGGTTTATTTTTTTATAGGGAGCCAAGTTTTTTATTAAAGGTTCTAATAGTTTGGTTTACGTGCATATCATATTTGAGGTTGTTGTTTATTATAACACCCAGGAATTTGGTATACATATCTGGTGAGATTATGGTCCCATTGTTAGATGTTATAGTAAACGAAGGGTGAGAGGATTTGCAAGTAGGGGAGAAAAGCAATAGCTTTGTTTTATTAGGGTTTAATATCAACTATTGATTAGAGATCCAGTTCTTCACTGTATTAAAGATTTTCTGGGTTAATCTAAGGAGATCTGTAGGGGTAGAGGCTGAACAAATCAGGGTGGAGTCATCAGCATATTGTATACAGGTTGCATCTGGGATTACAGTGTGGAGATCATTGATAAAGAGGGAGAAAAGAAGGGGACCTAATATGGAACCTTGAGGGACACCAAGGGTAATAGGGAGAAGGGTGGAGAGTTTGCCCTGCCAAAGGACAGCCTGCTGTCTTCTACTAAGATAAGATTGAAACCATTGTATGGCATGGTTGTTTAGGGATATTTTCTTTAGGGTAAGTAAGAGTAGCTGGTGATTAACCATGTCGAAGGCCTTGGAAAGATCAAGAAACAGGGCAGAAGACAGTTTGTTGTTGTTACGGTTGGAATTTATGACATTAGAAAAGGAGAGGATGAGCTGAGGTGGTACTGTGCTGTGGTCTAAATCCATGCTGGGAGTTGGTCAGAAGATTATGTTGAATAAGGTACTGTAAGAGTTGTTTATGGATACACTTTTCCATAATTTTAGCCAGAGGGGAAATGGTAGCTATTGGTCTATAGTCTGACAGCTCAGTGGAGCTGCCTCCTTTGTGGAGTGGTATGACGTGTGATATTTTCCAGATAGAGGGGATAGAGGCTTCAGTTATGGTTCTGTTTATCAAAATAGAGACAGGGTATGCTATAACATCAGCTGCTTTTTGCAGGTAGTATGCAGGGAGGAGATCAGCTGAAAGGGTGGTTGGTTTGAGTTTTTTAATTAGGGCTCTAATAAGTGAAGTCAGAACTTTTTGGAAGCTAAAGGAGAGAAAGCCACTGGGTTTAGGGGTTTCAGCACTGGGACAAGTGGGTTTAAGTTTGCTAGCAAGGGCCTGGATGGTTTCTGTAAAGAAACTGTTATACTACAAGTAATATAAAATGAAAACATTTAGAAAAAGAGGATAAAGATTTAGAAGACTTAGTAGATGTAGATGGGTTAATTAAACACTGGAAATACAAGCATTAAAATATAGTTAACTGATATTGCGGAGCAGGGAGTACAAGGAAGACAAGGGAGTAGACAGTATGAACAGGCAGAAAAGGCTAGGGTGAACTGATGTAGGAGGTAAATGGGTTAATTAAACACTGCATCTACAAACATTAAAATGTAGTTAACTGATACTGCAGAGCAGGGAGTACAAAGAAGACAAGGGAGTAGACAGTGTGAACAGGCAGAAAAAGCTAGGATGAACTGATGGAGGAGTGCAGACACGGGTTAAAAGAGGTGTGCTGGATGAGTGTGTGTGTGTGTGTGTGTGTGTGTGTGTGTGTGTGTGTGTGTGTGTGTGTGTGTGTGTGTGTGTGTGTGTGTGTGTGTGTGTGTGTGTGTGTGTGGGTGTGTGTGGGAGTGTGCTGTGTGTGTATATGTGTGTGTGTGTGGAGGGGGATGGCACACACATGTGTGTGTTTGTAGACAAGGTATGGGGGTGCAAAACTGCACAGTGGAGGTGTCAGTAGTCTTGCTCCCTACAAAAATAATTTTTGATGTGTAATGGTGTGTTTTGTACTTCACTGTTACATCTGGGGAATCGCATTTTTTTCAGAGTTTCAAGACTTGCATTGTTGTATCTCAAAATTAGGTACCAAATGAAGTAAACAAGAGATGTGGCTTAAGGAAGAGCATGTTGAGAGAAGCAGGGAGTACAAGGAAGAATGAATTATGCCTTCTGTGGCCTATCGTCAAAAAACAAAGAGTGGTGAGACAGCATTTTCACAGTTATTGTTATAGTTAAAATCAGTGTGTGCTTGACAACCACCATTACATTCAGTGACTTTTTAACAAATGTCATTTAACCATAGTATCAGTGACATTCTGTATTGCTATTCTTTAACTCTTTGAACATGGTTAGACTGAATTATATAAATGTTAATTATTCACTGAAGTTTTAGTTTAACAGAGTTACTCAAAGCATGTGATGAAATGCACTTTTACCTGTGTTTCCGAGGCTTAGTATAGAAGACTGGTATGAGATGGTCATGCATCTAAAAAGCCTCTACATCGGTGTATTTTCATGAATTGAAACTGATTTAACAAAGGTAAGTCCAAAGGTCATACATTTTTTAATTACTTAATAATGGATATAGTTTTTCTGAGTTCAAGTAGGTCTGCAATGTATGTGAAAGCATATATAAAAGCTAGGGTTATTTTATCTAATGTAATTGGAATTATGAAAATGCAAAGTATCTGTTATGATGTGACATGTCTGGTTATCAGCCTTTCCTTCAGTCTCACAAACTCACATACTCCACACACACACACACACACACACACACACACACACACACACACACACACACACACACACATATTACTTTTACTAATGTTTAAAATCTTTTTTCTTGCTTCATTTACAATGAGCACTGCCAAGCAGAGTGCATTTAAAAATAGTAGGCACAACACTCATATTTTTTGTTCATTAGTCAAGAAAGACCCATATATTTAACTACCTTTTACAGAAGGGATTTTGGAGTACTAGTCTGGTTAATTGGCTGGCTCAGACTTATAGGATACACTAATGGATGTTGAGGAGAATCATGTAGATGGTACTAAAATGATGCTTAATAGCAACTCACTCTAAAGTATCTACTATTCCACCAGACTAATTTTAGATTAATTATATGTTTTTTTGTTATATATATTGCATAATCATCACTGAATTATTTTGTACATGCTACACAACATGGTGGTCATAAAAATTCAGACATTCTGTCCCATCTCAGTATGTTCATTGTTTAAAATAGCAGGACATAAGGCAGCAAACTCCATGATGTTTAATGTTTATTGTTTTATATATTTTTTTCTTTCTTGTCAGGTACAAACCATGACATCTTTCTCATCTGAATATATTTTGCAATTCATTTCACATTTCTAAATTAATTAGTGATCACTGTGCCATAATAATGCTATGCCATTGATTTTATCAATATCTAATGCTTTACCTTAACTAATTTCTGAATTTTAAACAGTATTCATTTTAAAGAATATTTTTGTTTAGTTACATGTAAAACTGTAATGATAAGGCTTGATTTAAAAGGGCACTATACAATGAGTTATCTAAAATTTCTGGAAAGTATCTTTAAACTTGTTAAATTTCAGGTAAACTGCTGTCTGCAATGGTAAATATAGAGCAGACTTCCCATAGAAATCCAGCTTTAGCTAACATGTGCAGATACAAAGACAACAAACTATATGACATACACCAGACTTCCAACACATACGTCATGCTTCAAATTTCTATTCTTTACTGGCCCATACCTCTCAATCTCTTGGTGCAAGAAATCTGGACAAAGCCTAAAATAGTTGGGGTGGGGCAAAGGCCCAAAATAGCAACATATATTAAATAATGCTCTTATACACTTAGAAAGTTGCTAGAATAACAGAATGTGTGTTGGCAGTAATTTTTTGAATGATGTGAAGTCTGAAACTCAAATGGAAGTGTATATTTAGTGACTTCAGCCCTCTATGATTTGCCATAAAACCACAAATTTTATGAGGAACAGTTTGAAAACATTAGGCAAACAATTAGTACATTCTGTGAAAATCTGGATAGCTAAGTGGTATGCAATGACCTAATGAAGATTGCATATAGTCACACAAGGGATGACCCTGAATCAGAATCTACATTTTCATTTCACCCCCCCCTAGGTGGCAGTACAGTAGATACTCTTCTCCAAACAAATTAAATTAAGACACTGGGGCACAAAAAGGTTGTTGTTTGTCTTTCGGCTTTTCCCGGTTAGGGGTCGCCACAGCAGAACTCCAGTCCGCTAATGATTGGCAGTAGATTTTCATGAACGCCGAGGTGCCGGCTCGACGTTCAACCAAGGCATGCCCATTTACGCATGCCTTTTGAATGCCCACCCAACTACGGGGAGGACATGCAGACTCCACTCAGAAGGCACTCCCCACACTCCAGCTGAGAATCGAACGGGAGAACCTCTTGCTGTGAGGCAACAACGCTACCACTGCACCACCACGGATTTTGGCACAAAAAGGTGCTATGATGAATTACCTCTTCCATTACTACATGTTTGTTAATTTGTTAACTTTCTTATACTTGTTTCTACTTCCATAAATTTTTGCCTTATTCCTTAAAGAACATGTGTAAAGTTATTTTTTCTCTGCCACTCCTTTTTGCTGTATGTATGCTTTCATTGTGTAAAATGGGCTTTGTGGTGCTAAAATATGCAGTTTTTATTTAACTTCAATTGAACAATATTTATTACATTTAATAAACATGGTTGCATTTTTGTGTACTGAACAGCTGTTCTCTTACTTCTTGAATCAGTGTCGTCTAGCCCAGCCTTCAGATAATATAGTCATGCTTTCTGTACTCTGTATCAGATTTCTATACAAAGTGATACATAATGCAGCACAATTACTCACTTAGACAACAAATCAATAAATAAAGGATCTCTGCAATTTAAACTCTAACTCCCAGAACTTTTTCACCTCTGTCAGCCAAACTCCTTGAAAACACTCTTTTTGTAATCTAAGGCATGATTCACAAACAGCTCCCACTGTCACAACTCTTAATGCTAACCTCCACTGTGCAAAACATGCCTGTCTTCTATTACTGCCTCACTTTGGCTAACTTTCCTAACACACCTAAAAGAAGGCACCCACTACTCAGAATTCTGAAGGGAAATAATGTTCTAATTCACTTTAAAAAAGTTAATAGAACAACAGATTTTATATCAACATGCATTTTCTGAACAATAAGAAGTAGGAAACTCTAATGTCTGCCATCACTGACTAATTGTAATCTTAAGTGATTTACGAGAAATTCAAAACTTTACAAGGGACAGGGCAAGCATAAGAGGTAAAATTGTGGACTTTCTGCAAAATCAGGGACAGGTGAGAGATATTGACAGCAAGCAAAATGAAGTGCTCTTCTGTAGAATTAACAACTTTAAAAGCTGATAGACACTTCAATATAACAAACTTTCTGTATGTAAGTGGGGTAAATTAAGTTCTCACAGATTTTAAAAGTTGTTTAACCTTATGCTGCTGTTCTTTGCTGGAAGCACTGTCAACTGTTAGCCCCTAGACTGAGACCCGATCTTAGCAGCAGTTAGGTGCTATTAACAAGTTTTTGTTAAGCACCCCTTAGTGCTTGTTAAGACTAGGTCTTGCACTATCTATTTATCTTTTCCTGATTTCAGAATGTAATCTAGGTCTTGCACTAAACATAAGTTCCTAGTAAAGTGCATTATACTTGGCATACATTGTAATAACAGATGTCACACATAGTAAACAGCTGACTATCATGATCTAAGAAAAAGATCTGATATTCCCTTATTCATCAAATTCAACTATTAGGTTAGCAAAAATGTCAGAAACCAGCCACAAACTAGGAAAACCGTGACCAGGAATAGCTGCAATGAAAGAAATGTTCCTATGAAATATCCTTTAATAAAATATATCTTTAATAAAATATGTTAAAACCAAAAGTCTGAGAAGGGAGAGTAATCCAAAAGTCATAGCAAAACAATAACTGCTTACTAAACTTAGATAACTCGATGCAATAAGTGCTTTCATCTTTGTAATAGAAAACGTCATCAGATCAGGTTATTGGATCTGACCAGATCCGATCTCAGTACTTTTTTTTTTCAGAAGCTTGGATCCAAGGCTTTGGAAACTCTCATATCCATAATTCCTTTCTGATCTGATCCCCATGTTACCCCAGATCTCCTTTGCTGCTTGTTCTTTCAGGATATGTGATTTAAGGACTCTAATATCTTCATTCCATAAGTCACAAATTTTACCCTTTTAGGATATCTTGTAGCAGTATTATATTATTCTGCTTCTTTTGGATCCTTTCTGAAATCTTTTTGATCCCCTCTTTTTCCTAAAAAAAATAAAATTTTATATACTATAGTGTTTAGTTGTTTACTGTTATAGTTTGAATAAGGACCTCTGTGTTTTTTCTCATTAGCTACTGTTTTGGTAATTGTTGTGGTTCAGTTATTATTGTAGTTTATCTTTTCTCCTCAGTATGTTGGACAAGACCACTGGCTTTAAAAAATGACCAGCCTGTGAACATAAGATGTCACCACAGGAATCACACTCCTTCTGTGTATATTATTTAGGGCCATCTAATCTGGACACAGAATGTGAAGCCTGTTCTTCCGTTGGACTGAGGGCATTGCAAGGCCATGAGGATAAACTTGCATTGAAGGGCCTTCTTCCCAACCAAGCAGGGGGGGGTTCAGCCAATCCTGCATCGGACACATCTTCTCCTTCATCCAAAAAGATGGACATCTAAAGTCATGAAGGAGAAAGAGAAAGAAAAGGAAAATAGCAAAAAAAGAGAGCAGCAGAAGAGGTCAGAAAAAGCTAGAAAAAGGTCAGCACAGCCATTGGAGCTAGCTGGCCCAGCTCCAAAAACACCAAGACATGCAGGTCCAGAGTTTCTTAGGATCTTTTCACTGTCACCCCCTTTACGTTTTTTCCACAGAACTGAGAAGGCCCTGGCTTCGATCTCTATTTTTTTTACATGAGAAGCATCAACATTCTTTTCAGCCTCTGTTGGTGATGTCATCCTTCAGGTTCTTCTGTTCACCTAGGAATCTTTCAGAAGCTGATGTCAACAGGATGATGCAGAAGTTTTTATGGGCACAGATTCAGTTGGGGGTCACCCAGTGCCTACCAAGTCGGTGGCAATGGGATTGGTCCATACAGCCCCACCAATGGTTTCTCCTGTTCCAGTCTGACCTTTGTTTCTGAAGCATTCAGACTTGAGTATACTCTATATCCCAGAGACTTCCCATACTCTGGAACAAACTACCCATTCATGTCAAGCAAAGCTCCTCATTGGCCCTCTTTAAGAAAAATCTTGATGACTGGATGGAAAATAGAAAATTTATCCTGGGGATCACTTCTGTGACAGTACTTGACAGGGGCACAGGAAAATAATTTTCTTGGGTGGTGAAAGCCAGGGAACCTTTTTGGCTAGGCTTATGTAGGCCCCAGGGCCGATAGCCTAGTACCTGCCTATGAATCTATGAACCTATGGGGCACCCACATCAGAGCTGACAGCACTTTCATCTTTGACTCATGTGGTTTCCCTCACATTCTCAACTCCAACCTCATCAGGTTGGGATGAATCTCTGAGCCAAAGTGGGAGGCTCGGGGTTGGACTTGGCTCTAAAGTTTTTGGAGCTAGCCATACTCCTAGGAGCCTCTACACTTGAAAGCTCAGTGCCATTATTGGTCACAGTCCTGAGACATGTCACAGTCAAGGGCACCCCATCCCAGCTGGCTGTAGCTTAGGGGAGTTCCTTTTCAGTTCCAATCTTGTCCTTGGCTTTTGAGACATTTGAGAAGGTTCTCTCCAGATCAAGAGAAGAGGTGTCTCTGACTCATTTAGTTCTGTCCCAAAATCTGATGGATCCTGTGTCTGTGTCCACTCTTCCTAGCCATCAGAGACAGTCAGACTCACTTGACCACATGGGTTCTCACCAGATGAGCTCCCCATCTGATTCCAAGCCTTACCCCAGAAGCCCACACAGGGGAGGTTCTGAGAAAACAGACTTGTAAAAGGAGACATCTGACTCTGCACTAGAGTCAGTCACTGAAGACACAGATTCTGATGAGGGGGAGGGTTCCCCATGATCCCTCTAGAAGATGTCTCCTTTGGAGACAATATGGAATTGATGAGACAAAGGGGGGGGTAGGTCCTCTGATGCTCCTTCTCCAGAGGACTCAGTGATCCTCAAAGTATTGGAGCTGGCACAGTGACCCCCAGGGTGGTTCTGCCAGCTGACAAATTAATAGACCTAGTTTCTCAGAGGGCATGAAAGGAACCGCATGTGGTGGAGCCGATCCCATGAAAACTAGATAAAATTTTGGTAGAAACCAAGACTAGGACCCACTAGAGCATGGGTCCCCCAGTAGATGCTATAGTTCTTGCAGCGGCCACAAAAAAAGGAGCTCTCAGAGAAGAGCATATCTGTTCATCCTCCTAATAGAGAATCAAGGGCATTGGACAGATTTGGAAAATGGATGAATGCTTCACCAACCTTTGCACTCAGAGCGCTGAACTATCTAGCTTATATGACACAATATGAAATAAATGTTATGTACTTATCATAATGCTAGATCCCTGTTGTCTTGTTTCGTCCAGTTCAACATAATTTCCTCCATACCCCATCCTAAATTGTCATTGTTGGACCCCTACCTCTCAACCTCTTAGGATAAGAAATCTGTACAAAGCCTAAAATAATGGGGGGACAATGGCCCAAAAAGAAGGATAGATTTTAAATATTGCTCACTTTGCACATGATCTTTAAAATCATGCCTACTCATGGCCTTCAGTAATGTTTCAAAATTCTCTCTAATTCTGAACTTGTGAGTTCTATTGTCTATTTTCTTCACATGGGTATGAATTATGTCATTATTACTTCCTCTGGCAGTCTTATGGCATTTGTTATATAATTTCCAAAATTCCAAATGAATATTACAATGGCTGTTTACTACATTATGACAACAACCCAGGAAATTGAGTCAGTACTGTAATGGAGGGTGTCTTTGTAACTGAAAGTCTGGTTTAATGTTCCACTTCCTGTTTTAAAATTCAAGATTCCTGCCTGACCTAATACCTTGGTATAGTGTGATAAAACCCTAACCATGACCCAGGTGACCCAAGTTCAGATAGTAGCTCAGGCAATGGAAGAACTAGGCAGAAGCATTCCATGCTTAAAGAAAAGTCTAAGTCTAAGCCTCCCAAACTGAGGACATACTTGCAGTCATCAGATACTGAATTATGACCATGCAAGCTTTGCCTTTTCTGTCATGGACATATGCAACAAGCCCTTAATTACGTTTGGTGTCACTGATTACCACTACAATCCCCAGCTGAAACTTAAGGCCTTCTTCACAAACTGCTTCTCTATAGCCCTAGAATCAGAAGAAGGACAAAGGAAGGAACTTCACTTAATGGAACACTCAGTAGGCCAGCTGTCTAACATCACCTGGCACAGAATAGACAAGCATACAGCATGGGATAAGGAGTCCAGACTAAGATCCAAGCCTGGCTGCCATACTCATCTGATGTTTATTCAGTAGCTTCCAGCATTTTTGCCATTTCCTCTTACAATCAGTCATTTGCCTGTAGATCTACATCTACCTATCCCCTTGACCTATAAGAAATACAGTGATGAAGTGCCTTGACCACTCTTGAGAGAAAATGACCAAAAGAAGTAGTAGTGAATACCACCCATCCCCCATACTTTACATGAAAGCATTTTTGTAGTAGAAGAGCAAGGTAACAATGAACTATTTATTACGTGGCAGATATGAGATCTGAATCCATTTCTCAGCAGTTTTCTCCGCAAGCCATGTCTTGACCAGTGACTTCATAGTCACAAATTAGAGCTAAAGATTTCCAGCATGTTAGAACTTCCACTGGAATTGTAACATAACCCAGAGAGCATGCTTCCTCCTTCAAGCAAGTCTAAAAAAATGTTTTCCAAATAAGTAGTTTATACAGATTCAAATAAAATAAATGAATAATGTAGTAGGCTGTTTTACACCAAAAACAAATGCTATAAAGAAGTTCTTAAAACATGCTTTATCTCTAAATATTTGTATCAGATTATTGTATAATTAACCTGGGTGCTGTTATAGTCATCTATCTGACTCATGGCACTTGACTTCACAACATCATATAGTACATTACAGTAAGTGATCAGTTGAACATCAGCATGATTGCAGCTGTCATAGGTTCATAGGTTCATAGGTTCATACTAGGCTATCTGCCCTAGGGCATTTATAAGCCTAGCCAGAATGTGTTTGGCTTTCGCCACCCGTTTTAAATGAATTTTGCTATGCCCTTTTTCGAGGTTAGTATACTGTGCCTCTAACAGTGACACAGAAGTGATACCCGGGGTAAACCTACTATCTCCCATCCACTCATCAAGATTCCTCTTGAAGAGAGTCAATGAGGGACTCTGCCTAACCTGGACTGGGATTTTATTCCAGAGTGAAGGGATCCTCTGGGTTATGAATCTGTCCCTCCAGCATGTCCTATTTATTTCAGTGCTGAGGTTCAAGTCTTTCGAGCACGTAGCTCGATGGGATTTGGATTTTCTGAGGTGCAGCATGTCCATTAACTCCGGGTTGGACATGGCTTTATACGTCAGGCACAGATCGCCTCTGAGCAGGCGGTATGCCACTGAGTAGAGCTGGAGTTTCTTTAACCGGGCAGCAAATGGCATCTGTTTGAGCCCTTTGATCCTCTTGGTGAGGTACTTTTGGGATCTTTCCAGTTGCTGCAGGTGTCTGGTAAGGTACATCCCAAAAGGGGCATTGTACTCATTTATGGGCCTGATGAGGGATGAGTAAAGAGGCACGATGACCTCCCCTGATCTAGATGTGAATCCCTTCATGATTAGGTGGGCTATATAAAATGTTTTTCTAACCACTTTGGCCACGTGGTTGTCAAATGAGAGATTGCTATCAACTTGGGTCCCCAGGTCCCTAATTACTTCTTCCGTACTTAATGGATTACCACCTATGTGGTAATTTGTGGGCACTTTGTTTTTGCCAAAGGGATGACTATACACTTTTTGGTGTTTAGCTTGAGGCCATGGCTCTGGCACCAGTTGTCTGTTTCTATGAGGCCCTTTTGTAGGATGCTTGTGTCAGCTGGAGAGTCTATTATGGCACCCAGTTTGCAGTCATCTGCGAACTTGGTCAGCCACAGTCCTTCCGTGTTAGCCTGTACCTCTGAGAAATATATACCGAACAAGAGAGGTCCCAGGACTGAGCCTTGTGGGATGCCACTTGTAACTGGTTTGGAGTCTGACATGGCTCCAGCAATTCTAACCATGTGGGTTCTGTCCTTGAGCCAGTTTGCAACCCATCTAGTGACATAGGGGTTTATAGTTAAGCTGGTGAGCTTATCTATAATGCCCGAGTGGGGTATTGTATCGAAGGCTTTTGCAAGATCCAGGTAGGCTGTGTGGACCACCTTCCCCTCATCAATGGCCTTGGTGACTGTTTCAAAGAAATCAACCAGGTTTAAGAGGCAGGATCTGCCCTTAACAAAGCTGAACTGGGTAGGATCCAGTGTCTGTAGGTCCCCAATATCTTTATTTATGAGGTCCATGATGATCCTTTCCATAGCTTAGCAGACCAAGCTAGTCAAGCTTATGGGGCGACAGTTTCCAGGATCCGTTGAGGCACCACCTTTGTGGAGAGGGACCACTGTTGCTGTTAGCCACTCTTTGGGTACATATCCTGTAGTAAGGCTGAAATTGAACAGTAGTTTTATGTTTGGGTTTAGTTCTTCTTGGAGTTCATGTAGGACGCAGCCCGGGACACCGTCTGGTCCCATTGATGCTGTGTTTTTTGCTTTGGAGAGAGTGGCTCTTACCTGAGCATCTGAGATGTCAGGGGGGCAGCACTCTGCTGGGATAGATATTTGCCCTTTGGTGGGGAAGGGGGTTTGCTGAACCTGTCAGCTAGGATGTTGGCAATGTCTGTGGGTTCGGTGTATTTTTTGTCATTTTGGACTAATTCTGAGCATATCTGGGAATTCCCACCCAGGTTCCTAACATAACTAAAGAAAGCCTTGTGATTATCCTTAGTGTCCTGTGCAATTTTTCTCTTGAAGCTGGCCTTAGATGATTTTATGAGTGCCCGTAGTTTTTTGCTAATACTGAACAGAGTTGCCTTCCCTTTTTGGGATTTTGCTCTATCATGTAGTAGCTTCCTCCTTCTATTGTATAGTTTGTTTATGGCTGGGGTCCACCAGACAGGATGCCTAACTTTGGAGGATTGGGTCTTGGCTTTATTTGGGATTGCATGATCCATGCATTCCTGAAGGTGCTCATAGAATGCGTTTATAAAGGATTCTGCGGTCTGGGACGTATTTTCCACAGGCCCGGGGGCTTTGAAGGATTCCACCTTGGTTTTGAGGAGTGTGAAATTTGCTTTAGAGAAGTTTTTCACTGTGGTTTTCTGGGCAGGGGCTGGGGCCGGGATGTGAATATCTAGTGAGATTAGTTTATGGTCTGATCTTACCAGTGAGGGATACACTTCTGGTCTGGAGCATAGAGTCCCCATGTTGGTGATGATCAGGTCCAGTATGTTTTCCCCTCTTGTGGGAGTGGCAACAAGTTGTTCCATAGCATTTGAGTTAATAAATTCTAGGAACCTTCAGGCTAGGGTGTTGGAGCTAGAGTAATGCACCCAGTCTATGTTAGGGTAGTTGAAGTCGCCCAATATAATGGTGTTTGGAGAGACCTTCATATTTTCCAATGTTCTCAGGAAGGCCAAGTAGGGTTCCTGGGTTTGGGAGGGTGGTCTGTAGCAGGCTATAAACTGGAAGGCAGTTTTACCCACTGTTAGTTGCACATGGATAGTCTCTGATGCTTCGTACTGTGCCAACAACCTGGAGGTGTGGGTATCTTTGACGAATATTGATACTCCCTCCTTTGTGGTTTGGTCCAAGTTTTGGGGCCGAAAAACATGGTATGAGGTATAACCTGGTAGTGCTGGGGTGCTCTCGGGAGCCTTGAACCAGGTTTCTGTTACTGCACAGATATCGATGTTCTCCATGCTAAGGAGAGTTTTGAGTGCATGCATCTTGAGGTTTAGACTTCTGGCGTTGAGTAGCATTACTCTTAGTTTCTTATCCCTTGTGATACCTATGGAGGTGGGTTTGTCTTTTGAGCCTTGCTTAAAAGGCACTATGGGGTGGCAAGAGCCTTTGCCAATATCCAAAAGCCCAGGGGTGACAGGTGCAAGCCGTCCCTACCGAAGCATCGTGGCTTGTCAAGCATGTCATTCCAGGCAGACAGGCATTGGATCCCCTATGAATGACACCAATACTTAAGCCAGTTGTTGAAATTGATCATCTTGTCTTCATATTGTGGCATCATTCTTGTTGAGGGTAAGATGCTACTCAAGGTCAGGGTCATACCGGCCTGGGCTACATGCTCAGAGAGCTCCTCTATGTCTCTTTTCATGTAGTCCAGGGAGGTACGTCTCAGGTCATTCACACCAGCATGGACAATGACTGAGTCATATTTGTACTTGCCTTGGAGTGACCTGAGTGCTTGTGTTATGTGGTGGATCCTAGCGCCCGACAGGCAGCTCACCATGACCTTCTCCTTGTTCAGCCTGGTGAGGAGGACGTCAGTGTGCCTGACGATAGAGTCACCTATTACAAGTGTATCAGGTGTGTTGTTTAGCCTTAAGGGCTGTGACTGTTCGGCACACTGGCTTTGTGAGCTATGTGTTGCACGTGTTTTGTTTTGGGGTAGCGGTTGCTTAGTTGTCTGCTTTGGAGGTCTCTGCTGCTTAAGAAGATTTTTATTTAGAGCCTCGGAGTATGTTTTTGTGTGTTTATGTGTTTGGTTTGCTGTCGTGGTAGGTCTATGTGACACTGGAACTGTAGTGAATGTGGTTTCCTTCTCCTCTTGACTGGTTACGCCAGTACTGAGTTGAGAGAGCTTAGCCTCCAGTTTGGCTATATGGTTGCATCTCTCACATGTGTTGGAATTTGTTGGGAGGAGGAGAGGGTTGTCTGTGTACATGAGGCAGTTGTCACATTGCCTCAAGATTCCCAGATTCACCAGCTGGACCGGAGAGGAGATTGACAACTGACCTTTGGACATGCTAGAATAGTATTGGGAATTCCTTTATAATTGAAAAAAAGGGCCAATGGTGAACAAAGTACTCAAGGGGAGTTTGTGAGGGTGTAGTGCTTTTATTTTTTTAGTGCTGACTTATATAATTGCTTTAGTGAGCAAGTGCCAGGCTTTAGAGTGGGAATAGGGTGTTTATTATGAGAACTAGATCAGTTGTAAGGGAAAAGGTGAAGACCAGACTTTGTGGAGCCGAGAATGGTTTAAACCCAATTAAGCGGCGCTGCCCGATGCTGCACTATGCGCAAAATCGCGCAAAGCCGCACTAAAGCGGGTTTTATACGGGGGGACTTGAAAGAGCTAGAAATTGGCCCAAAACAGCCAATAGACTACCAGATTATTGTGCTGGGAACACTCCTCCAGGGATAGATAGGCTGCTCCAAGCTCCCCACTGCCACTGATGAACAAAGAAGCCTCCCTTTATCCAAGAAAGGAAATGGGCAACACAGAAACTTTCCAAAAGTCCAGAATACAGCAAAGCCTGTATCTGGGCTACTCTAGGTCAGGAAAGATGGGAAGCAAGGATATATATATATATATATTTTTTTTGCAACAAACAGCAGGAAAATGCAATAAATATGTAACACAGGCTAACGCACTTGAGTGTGTAGCCTCAACAGGTAAAAGCAACAAACAGGACAAACTTTAAAAGTGCAGGTGCAAAATCAACTTTAAATAGTTTAAAACAGTTCAAGAAGCCAAAATACTTGCAGTTTAGCTAGATCGGACAGTCACCCAGGTAGTAGCAGGAAAACAAACACTTTTATCAGGTTAGCAGTTGCTCTTTTAGCCTCTCTGCTGCTAGCACCACTCTGCAGGACCAGAAGGAGCTTGGCTGAGTAGTAACAAGCGCAAAAACCGTGCCAAAGTGAGTTTTATACAGGGGGACTTGAAAGAACTAAAAATTGGCCCAAAACGGCCAATAGACTACCAGATTCTTGTGCTGGGAACACTCCTCCAGGGATAGACAGGCTGCTCCAAGCTCCCCACTGCCACTGGTGAACAAAGAAGCCTCCCTTTATC